>NC_051447.1:17131099-17187339 GCF_001649575.2 Kryptolebias marmoratus | reverse complement strand
TGACCTGTGACCTGCTGTTTGACACCGAACAGACCTTTAGCAGCTGCATGACCTGACAGCTGCTCCTTTAACACGCGCAGGACAACACCACTCATTTCTGTCTTTCTGCCACGAGGAACAATAACTGCAGGTCACCCAGGTGCTGACAGGAAACAGGCTTCAGTGCAAAACGAACTATTTATTTTTTATTTTTTAGTTTATGCCTGACTTACCTGCTTCAGAGATGCCAGGAAAAAGTCGCTCTTTGCTCTTCCGTATTTCCTTCCACGTAAGAGAAGCGCGAGTCAGAAGAACTTCTACCTGTGTGTTCTTCAGCAGGAGCTCCGACGACAGCAGGAAGGGCTGGTTGTCCATGGTGTCCCTCTGTCCTGTCATTATTAATCACTCTGTCCTGACATCAGCCCATCTTACCACCCCGAACCCCCGCTGCGTTTACTTCACCGCTCGCCGCCTGCTGCCATGAGAGGGTTTTGAATCGAAGATCGTCTATGTGGGAGAAGATGGTTCACTCCGTTGAGTGAAGGGAAAAAACCCCGACTTCCTTTCCATTTTAAGCTGCCTGCAAAAACAAAAACCTATTTCGGCTTAAAATGAACAGATCCTTAGTTTTTTTTTTTAACTTGTATTTAAATTGAATCTGTTAGGACTTAAACAATGCCCCTTAAATTACTTGATACACTCACTATATAGATTTCATTATTTTCCTTTGTGCAGATACATAAGTAGCACATTTTTATTTCCCACTGCCTTAAAGGTGGGCAATCATGTAATTGTTAGCTAAATATCGCATGGACCTTTAAGCAGATTTTAAAATAAAACTCTCAAAAAGAATAATTGGATGTACATCTATAACTGATTTAAAATTTGGAGTTAACTTGAATTAAAATGGATTCCGCAGCGAATCAACCTCAGCAAACACAAAAACTGCTGTAGCTCAGTCATTTTTACAGATATTGGGCTAAAATTTTGTGAGGTAGTACCTGAGAGTCATCTCTGTAAATACTCTGATCTTAGTTACAAACTTTAACATTATGTTGGAGCCAATCCTGTCTCTCTGTCAACAAAATATCTCATGAACAACTGTACAGATTTGAATGAAAGTCTCAAAATATAATCATTTGATGTACATCTACAACCGATTAACTTTGGAAGTCAAAACAATTCAAGATGGCTGCGCCAGTAAACACACACATACCCACACACACATTACATCTGTTCATGTAAAGTGAATCGATGACAATCCTCTGGCTATAAATAAATGTAAACAAATGGCTAAAAGTCAGTCAGTCTTACAGATATTGAGCTCAAATTTGGTGTAGCAGTAGCTGAGAGTCATCCCTCTACACATTCTCTGAGGGCTAACAGATCCCTCAACATCTTAGTTTAAAACTTATGCATGCAAGGCAGTGGGTGATGTGCATCCCTTATAATTCACAGTAGCCCAAATGCTAAATTGACAAAAAATAGATTATCATAGTGGAAATAAAGAATGTTTTTATTGCCGTCTAAAGAAGAAATAAGAGATCTGTGCTTTGATTATTAGTTACCACAACCTGCCAAAAAGAGAGAGATGCATTAAAAGCAGTTTTATTAAATAAATCGAGAGAAACTGAAATGTTGCAAGGTTATTAGCAATGCAGTCATCTACAAACTTTTCATTGTGAAGAACTAAATAAGACAAGGTGCTTTCTATGTTAAGCTATGACCAAGAACAGGTAACAACAACAACAACAACAACAAAAGTCACCCCATCTGTCCGTAACAGGCCCCCAACTGTTATATACTGCTCCTGTAACAAAGAAGACAAATTTTAATCACTTGAAAAATCAAATTCAGTTGTAACAATAAGCACAAAATAAGGTACGAAGTCTCAGATCAATAAGAGTTTAAAAAATAAATAAATACAAAATTTGAAGTGGAGGGCTCCATGATTGTGATTTCCCTGTGCCTAAAAAAAAAGCTAAAATCATGTCTGAGCCTTAAACTGTGTGGCTCGTATTTCTTTACTGTCTTTAGTTTATCCATAAAAGAAAATGTAACAAAGTCAATTAACAAAACATACAATTAAATCTACATTATCTGTTTTTTAATTGAGCCATGGGTCAGCTGGAGCTTTAAAATTTTAAACTGATTGCTAACAGCAGATGTTTACCATTGTTGTAATGAGATGAAAAGTGTTGTTATATATGGATAAAACATAGTTTGATTGCCATCATAGTCTAATTAGTCGATCTAATAGCAATATTTGGGTCACAAATCTCTTCCACTGTTATTATTTGGGTTAGTTTTGGAATCGCTGCTGTGAATATGCAGCATTATTTACAGCAGAGGGGATTTAAAACCGAGTGAGTGCTCTTGTTTTTTCACAGTCTCTGCTCCTTCCAGACAGGTGAGCTTCCTGACACCTGCCTCAAAGCTCTGTCAGGTCACTGTGACTCCACAAAACCAGGAGTTACACATTTATACCCTGACCCAGCTGATAATTAGGTTTAAACCAAATATTATGAGGATTTATTTCCATGTATACTGTCGTAGTGTTTTGATTTGAGCTGTAAATTTTATTGGGACAATAAGAAAAACACCATGCAGACAAGGTATCTCCTCTCGGACATTATTTGATTGATTTTGTTTAAAGAAAGAGAGACTTTTCTCAACTACAGCTTGTGTTGCACAGTTTTGTTCAGGGTTGGTGTTTAAGTGTACACTATACTCCAATAGGACTTTAAATTATATTAAATAAGACTCATAATCAGAGGGATCGACTTTAATTAGTGACAGAACACAAAAACCTGTCATTAGAGGATTAGAATAAACTAGTTTTTTCCGGTATCTCTGTGCATGTGTCTGTCTGTTAACAAAGTATCTCATGAAAAATTGAACAAATCAGATTGAAACTTGAAAAAAGGCACTGTATGTACATTTACTACTGCTTACTTTTTGGAGTAATTTCAATTCTAGATGTCTGCCACATCCAACTGACCTTAAAAAAAACACAAAAATGACTATAACTTTACAGATATTGAGCTAACATTTTATGTTTTAGTAGGCGATTCATTCACAGCACATACTCTGAGAGTGACAGTTTGTGATGTTGTTTTCAGGGTTTGAACAAAATGTCTACAACTTCGACATTTCTCAATGCAAGATGATCTTAGTATAAAACTCTGGCCAGACTTTCTTGCAATCTTTTAAAATGGTCGGTATCAAAAGTTCAATTTTTCTGAAGTTCTTTCAAAATTTTCCTTTGGACTTTGGCTGCCTTCACTGAATTTTAAGTGGACAATTTTTAATTAATTATGCTGTCATGATCGAGTAAAATGTACTTGATAGAAAATTAGGAAAGGAGTCAAAAAGAAAAGAAAGTAAGTAAGTCTTGAGGACTGCTGATCAAGGAGTGCTTTAACATAATACTAAATACCTGGCTTCTTTGAAGTAAAATATATCAAGAAATTAGGGGTGGTTTAAAACGTTTGCACGGTACTTAAACAGTCACTAGCTGGTAAAACTCCTCTTTCTGGTCCTGATGCTGGTGGTCTCCTTATATTGACAGCTCAGCTTCTGTCAACAGCAAAAAGCCCGTGCAGCGTGACGTCAGCAACCCCTTAAACTGCCGACCAGCAGAGCTCACTTGTGATTGGCTCACAGCTAGAGAGCGCGGCTCCAGCCAATCACAGGCGCGCTTACTCGCCGATTAGGAAGTATCAACATGGCAGCTTTTTGAGTTTTGGAGGAGGGGACCTGGTGTAAATAAGGAGAAATTAAACGCTTCGGAGACGACGACAGCACCGGGGAGTTCGAGGCTGGGGCTTACTGGACTTCTGGGGGGAAAATGTCGAGTGACGGGAACAAAAAACAGTTCTGGAAAAGAAACGCAGCGAAGGTTCCTGGCAGGTAAGTGACGTGTTCCCTCCTGTTGGCTATATTAGCCTAGCTAGCCTCTGTCACTTGACGCCGAACTATCAAGCTTGAAACGTAGCAATTATTGTAATTAAAGCTTTTGTTGTACTGCACGATGTTTTCGAGTAATGTGACGTTGCGTTGTTTGTGCCAAACAAGTTTGGACGACGCAGTTAGTTGCTGTAAGCTGGCAAAGAGCTACACTGCTAACAACAGTTGCTAGCTGTTGAGCATTTCACTCTCACCGTCCAAGTTGTAACTAATGCTACTATAACCGCGACTATACTGATTATTTGAGATAATTTAACACCCTCTTTGTCCGCACGAGTCTCAGTCTTGCAGTTTGGAAGTGTATTTTTCTGAATAACTTTAAGCTAACGTGGAAGCAAAGCAGAGATGTTCATTCATTTCCTTCTTCTCTTCTTCATTTCTTCAGCATTCAGCATGTTTATGGCGCACAGCATCCACCCTTTGACCCCCTGCTTCATTCTAAGTAAGTTAAATCCATTTCTTCATACATGTAATCTGGTTGGAGTCTGACAACTGAGCATTTGGGCTTCTTCACACCTTTTGCTCAGTCATATTTGTGATTTATCTCAGGTTTGAACTACTGGGTAGTGACTGATTTGTCAGGTTTGTTATGCATGAATCATCCAAACTCACACATGCGTGAATAAAAGGCAACAGGATTTCCTTTTTTGTTGCCTGAGGAACTATGTCCATGATAACCCAGGCTTTTAAGATGTGCAAAAATATATATGTTTAGGCCTAAACCTCCAGAAATGCAGAAGCCTTTCAGATTTGAGGTGAAACACTTTAAACAGAAAACAACTGGACTTCCTTTTTCAGAGCTAATGACCTTGATGACCCAGAATCTACAATTAGAACATCTAAGATCCTATCTTTTCCCCTATAAATTGGAGTTCATGTTCACCAAATTAGGTCAGAACCTTTTTTCTATAGCAGCCTAAATACGCAAGCATTAACCCCCTCCCTCATCCTTTCTTTGGGCTTGACATACTGACAGCTTTCTCCTAATTAAAGCATCATGTCTGCCCTAAGAAAAATATTAAGCTGATGAACGTTTATCTTTAAAAAAAAAACCAAAAAACATAAAATCGCTAACCTTTGAGGCATCTAAAGGTTTCCATGAAATAAATAAAATATGTATAAATCATTCGCTTAGTGGTTTCATCATTACATTTAGACATGCAAAGCAGCAGGGGGTTATTTTTCATTTGATCAGCTGTTTAAAATAATTTGACTCACATTGGTAATTTAAAAATTACACTGCTGTCTGAACTTTTTCTTTAATAACAGTTTTTATGTTAGTTTATGTTTAGTACACTGCCACAAAATTGATTCTTGTTTTAGCAATTGAATGCTGTTTACCTGTTTGAAACTCTAGTTACAAATTTCCTGTCTGAAAGAGTTGCTATAATTGTCGGCGTGTCCCAGTCAGGAATGTGGATGGGTTTGTTTTACCGCTCAACAACTTCTGAGGACAAAAAACCATGACATCTTGGGCTGGGGTGTTGGCGGGCTTGTAGCAAGTTTGAATGTGTGAAACGTCACCTTTCTTGTATTGTAAATTAACTCTTGTCATCTTTTGTTTACGGAGTGGTCCTTGTTTTGTAGCGTCAGAGGAACTGACGACCAGAAAATCCAGTTAATTAGTTTAAAGGATACAAAGAATACTTTAAATGTATTTTCTTTATTTCCTAAAGCTTGAATTCATACCCAGTGCAAAATGTTAGATGAGTGCAAATTCCCTTCTCAGATCTCGAGTTGGTGGGAAACAGAATAAAGGCCTAGTATTCCTTGAGGGAATGGATATCACCCACCACCTTCCCTGCCAGAGTTTTAAACTAAAATCATCTTATGATGAGAAATGAGTTGTAGCCATTTTGGTCAAAACTTGTAAATGACGAGGATCTCATATAAAATTGCATTATCTCTAAATCTCAATTTTTTTTGGAGTTTGAAATATATGTTGAGGATGATTTCCAGCTACTGTCAGACCAATGTTTTATGTCAATATCTGTAAAATCGACTCAGTTAGTCATTTTTGTTTCCTAAGGTTGATTAGTTGTTGCAGCCATCTTAAATCGGTCTGACTCTTAAAGTTAGTTGTAGAGGTACATCCAATGAAAACTTTGTAAGTAATTGTGAGCACTTCATTAAAAATTCTCCATTGGGTTGTGAAATATTTCCTAATAGACAAACAAGTAAAGATGTACTCAGACACGGGCAAAAACATTATCACCCTTTCACCTTTAGTGGTGAGTGATAACTATAAAACCTTTCTCACTCCCCAACACTGATGCCTGTTTGTTTATAGAAGGATAAAGATACTTGTATCAGTAATATTCTTTTTCATACTTCTGGTTGTTTTGTATTGTAGATTCCACAGAGGGTTGAATTTAATTTGCTTCTGTTTTCTGTCATTGTTCAAGTTCCAGCTGTTTTTTTTTTCCCAAATTGTGATGAAAGTAAGCTAATAGGGCTGTGTCTCATTGTTCTTTTATTGGGATAATCCTTGTTTTTGTAAAAATAAATAAATCTGAGTAAGCGCACACACACCTCCTATTTTCCCACTTTGTGTGATAAAACAGAGTTTAATTGAATTTTTTTTTAAGTTTTCCTTTTCCAATAAAATTGTGTTTCTATCACACAAAGTCATTTAGTTAAACATTGCAATATGCTGTGTTTTTTAGTGTTTCAGACCAGCTTATAATTTGTGTTAAGGAGACATTAAAAGAATAGTTTAGGGTAGACAAATTAAATTATATTTTTTCTGCTGTGCTACATTTCATTTGGAGAACATAAAAATCAAAGTAATTGTTTCAAATGCAAAAATCTGATATAGTTCCCCTCTTGTCTCAGAACTTCAGCTTTGTAAGGACTTGGAAGCCAGGTAAAGTTTTAAATAAATAAATATTTATCACAACTAAATCTTTTCATGATTTTAGATACAACTTCTGAGTTGCAAATCAACAGGAAACTGTTCAAGAAGAACAAACATTTCACAAAAACTGTGATTGTTTTATGGTTTGGTTAGAAGTCTTCTGGTTTGGACTTGTTACGCCCTGTTGCACAGTAACAAGAAGTGATTCAATAAACTTCAGCAAACTGTGCAGCTTTTTTAGGAATTGAAAGTCAAAAGAGGCAGAGTTCCACAAGAGCAAGTTCCTTCAAATGGATACCTCAAAATCAAAACCTGTGTCTGTAAAGAATACAGGAGACCCCAAACATGAGATGTTTAATACAGATTCCATTATTAGGACCGAAATGTAACCATAAAAACTGATGAAACTGAGACATTTCTTAAAGGAAAACTTAGGAAAATCAGAACTTTTAAAGCAATTTCTCTCCAGGAATCAAATAAGTTATTAATTTTTGTTGGTTGTTTTGCCATTCTATTGTTTGTTCTATTCTGTTCTGTTAATTGTTCTAATAATTTGTTTTAATGTTCTGTGCTATTTGTTTTATTTTTTTTATTCATCTGACCTGATCTAATCTGTAGTTCTTTCATTTGTTAGATTCATTTTTTTGCTCATTGGTTTTGCCATTATTTATTTTTTTGTTAAATTGCTTGTTTAATTGTTCTTGGCAGTTTTTCTCTTATTCAATCAACCCTGGTCTTTTGTTTCTTAGTTTTAATATTTGTCGTTCTGTCCTTCTGATCGTTCTATCTACTGTTTTATTGTTCGAAAAAACAAAAAAAAAGTGGCTAATAACCCAAAGTGGCCTTCCTGTTACTAAATATATTCAAAGAAACTGCTTCAGACACTGTTCTACTGTGAATATTCTCCATCTGTTTTAATTTCTTTTTAAATTTTCTAATAATCAGCGTCAGTAAGAGTTGCAGGATCAACCTCAGACACCCATCCACCTTCATGTTGTCGTATTTTTTTTTGTTTTGACTGTTGCGTCCTTGGTTTCCCTTTTACCACCCCGTCCTATAACCTTTAATCGGAGCAGTTTTCCTCTCAGCCCTTCCGCCTGACCTCTGTGTGTTTACAACTCTTTTACTGTCTGCTCCAGCCTAATGAAAGCAGGCAACAGGCCTCCTCCGGCCACGCCAGGCAAGCCCAAGAAAGCCACCACCTTCCAGGAGTTTGAGAGCATCACGAGCGACGCCTGGGATGTCGGGGACGACGATGATGAGCTGCTCGCCATGGCTGCGCAGAACCTTAATATTGAGGTTGTCATGGAGACCGCAAATAAGGTGAACTACTGGATGGAGCGACTTGCTCTGCCTGACGCTTGTTTTTCTAGGGTTTTCTCCAGCTTTGTTCACTTTAACCACAGCAATAATAATGAAAGTTCTCAGCTTTTGCAAAGATTATTTAATGCACAAAATGTCTGCAGAGGTTTTGCATCGATTGAGATTAATATTAATTGCTAAAAACACAGTTTCACCTGTAAGATCCTTTGAAGCTCAAGTGAAATAGCACCGTGTTGCAAATGTTATTAAGGTTTCATTGGAAGTTTTACTTCTCCCTGCTGTTTTGTACGAAGCCAAAATGTCACACTTTGATTTTCTGTGAATTAAACAGGTGATTGAGAATCACAGCAAGCAGCAGGAGAGGCAGAGGCAAGACGACACGACTGACTTCAGTCAGAGAGACGAGGATACGCAAGAGGAGGTGGTGGAGGAGGAGGAGGAAGACGAGGAGGATGACGATACCCGAGTGGAGGAAGGGGATGCAATAAGCCCAGATGCATCGTTTGCCTCCCAGAGCAGCCCGTACGCAGACAGTCGCCTCGTCAAGTCCCACAGCGAAGCTCCTATTGGTTCACCGAGAGGTTAGTGTTAGTTTTTTGAAACTACAGTAACGATAATAAATGAGATTTTGTGCCTTCAGCTGCACACATCACTTAAAAAACAAACAAACTGGCAGCTTCCTCATGTGTTGGGTTTGATCAACTTTTACACAAAGTGGCTCCAGCCTCGGACACAGGAAGGTCTTGTTGTGTAGTAAAACCTGACTCCAACTATGAGTTTATAAATCCCTTAATTCTTAACCAATCATTCAACACAACTTTTGTTTTTAATCAGCTATTTGTAGGCAGCAGATCAACTTGGGCCTCTGTAACATTAAAAACATTTAACCTTTTTTACAGAAAAAAACAGACATTCTTCTTACAATGGGTGGAAAAAACCCCTCATTGTTTCGTAACATAATGGTGAAGAGTTTGATGACATGCTGTGTAAACACCACCCATGGAAGACCATTTAGTCACATACAATAAATACAGTACTTACGTATGAAATATACATAAAAAAAATGAAAAATGAGTCCAAGATTTTACATCTGGCAGGTCATTCATTGGCTTTCCTGACTTCAGTTGTGTTTAGATACAGATAGGACATGTTTGGACAGCAACATCATCAGTGGAGATTCAGAGAAACAAGAGCTTCTTCATGTCTCCTCATCTCTTCCTCTTCTCTTTGTTCCCCATTTTTATACCGTGTTTGATATTTTATATCAGCTGATTATGAAGCGGTTACCACTTTGCGCTCATGCACTTCCTATATATACACACACACACACACCTGTATGAAAGCCAACATATGCGTGCAGAGGCACCAGCTCCACTTTAAATCACATTGTTAGAAAAAAAGGACCTATTCCACGACACAGTGATGAGCCAGATATTTTCAAAATTGTTGCCAGTGTTGAGCGATTAATCAGTCTGTCTAGATTTAATTTGATTTGGTGCAATTCAAGCATGTTTGACCTGAACTCCTGCTAAAATAATTTCCTGTCAAGATCGGAGAAATTATTTCTCCTCATCTCCATGTGCACTCAGATGTTTGCTTTCTTTCCTGATTTTAAGAATTAATCCATTTGGAAACAACGTTATTAAAAAAAATAGAAAAAAATGAACTGGATTCCTAAAAGTTTGGAAAGGGGCTCTTTAATGGACACAACGCTTCACCAGAGAGGCTCCAGCCTGCCTTTTAATCAGTGTTTTTTTTTTTAAATTTTAAGTGCAAATAAAGCACTCGAACAGGTTTGGAGCCTTTTATTTGTTCCTGTAAAAGCTGAAATAGGTTAATAAAATCGTCAGCTTGCCAGGTTTGATTTCTGTGGAGTGTTTTTGTAATCCGGCTGTAGATGTTAGGTGTTTTTTGTCCTAACACTCTGAACTGTTGGCAGGGCTCTTAGCAGAACCCGTTAAGAACTTACAGCGAGACAGCTTGGTGTTTGTGCGGCTCTCTCTGTTCATTTAAGCACATCTGGGGGAACATGTGGCACTCAGAAAACTGAATTAATGTGTTTGTTTTCCCATTCAGGCTTTAATGGCCGAAACAGAAATATTGCAGTGACGACAACTGCTCCTTTTCCCGGATAATGAATGCCAGCTGGATTGATGCGTAGTTGTGAAACCGAACAGTTTGGAGCTCAGATAACCTGAAAACCGTGTGAAACGGCATCTATCTCTGTTTTTTCCTCCAGATGCAGAAGGTGAGCGCGCCGCCCTCCACAGACAGAGGTCTCTGCCCCACCGGCCACCCGTCATCCCGCTCGTGGCTCGCATGGCCGACCAGAACACATCTGGCACCCCAGCCATGACCGAGAGGGAAGCATCCCGTCTGGATAAGTTCAAACAGTTGTTGGGGGGGCCCAACACAGATCTAGGTAAGTCTCCACTTCCTGTTAGTTTGGTCTTACAGGAGTTCAGAAGCAGCACTGTTTCTTTCTTTATTCTTGCTCTCAGACCTCTTTCACTTCTTCATTTTCTTGCTTTCTTCTGCTTCTCACTCGGGCTGCCAGCTGTGCTGTGCTGTTAACGATGCTGTTAGGGGCTGGGGGGAGGTCATCGAGCCATCTGGACACGCAGATTACAAAGGAGAAAAAACACCGGCAACAACAAAAGCAAATGACAGGCCTTTGTTCTGAGCAAACGACAGGCCTTTTATTGTTTATCCAACCCCAGAGAAACCCGGACAGGCCTTTCTTTCCAGTTTGAAACTAACTTTTGGCAGCTTCCACACACCGACTTGTTGCTTTTCTTTGTTCCAAGCAGATGAGCTCTAAGATTTTAGCACTCAGACAAGATGTCTGAGCACAAAGGCTGACTAATTTGAGCTTCTGATAGCAGAAATAAGGCAACTGCAGCCTTGAATGTGAAGACTTTTATGTAGTTACTCTACTCCTATGTTGGTTTTCTTTAACAAAAAGTAGGAAATACAATGTTTTCTGAAGTCAAATAAGTGCTCCATTTGACATTTTAAAGGAAATCTAGATTAACATATGTATTTAAAGAGAAAAATCTGCTAAATTCATAGGCTGGTTTATTAGTTTTCTTACTACAATTTATAATCAAACTATTTTTTTATAATTAGGTTATAGTGACCTTGGGGAATTGTGTGCATGCAGTTTAATCTGGAAACAAAAACTTTGGTTTAATAAACTAAAAATAAACAAAATTTAAGGAAAATCTCTTGAGTACATTTTTAAACAGATGCCGGTTATTTTAATAAAGGAGCGACACAGTTTAAGAGATTTTTTTTTTTGTCCAAATATTAACCGTGGTCTTAATTTGCCAAAAATGAACTGCCTGACATTTATCTGAGAATTCCGATTTCTTTTTTCCTTCTTTTGTTTTTAATCAATACTCCATTAACACATACAAAGAATCTTCTCATTATTTCAATCTTTTTTATTGTCTTAAATATTCAAAGTTTCTGCTGTTCAGACTTCCTTTGTCTGTTTTAAGGAGTTTTAAATGAAATTGGATCATTATTTGAGAATAAAATGAGACTTCAATTTTGAGGCTTATTTATTAAAAGAAAAAACTTTGAAATTGAATTACAGTTTACTGAAACAAAATTTAGATTAGATTGCTTGTAGATTTCTTGAAACATTGAGACAATTATGTACCACAGTGCAAATGGCAGAACAGGTGCCTTCACATACAATAATTGGAGAAGGTTGTTATGAAGTTTTATCAGAGTTCTTATCAGAATCTCTTATCGCACACATACGAACCTTTTTAAGAGCAGAGGTTCTGTTTGTGGAAAAAGCAGTTTGATCTGAAATTCAACGTGTCATCAGATGGTGAGAAGCTCACTGCAACACACTTTGTGAACATAATTAAGGATAAAAATGAGTTATAAAGATAAGTGCTGACCTCTTACCGTATGTTGATCCCCGTGTGGCTCCAAACACACCCAGCTTTCTGTTTTACTCTAAATGAGAGCTCAGTTTGTAATTGTGCTGTATTGAAGAAGACTTTGAATGATTTAATTTGGTCTGTGAATTCATATAGAAAACAGTCTTTTTATGTTTTAAGTGCTCTTCTCTGCTGTCCATATTCCACAGTCTGGGTCATACAGTTCAACAGACATTTACTACAAATTCAACCTAAATGTTTGTGCTTACATGTGGGGGAAAAATGTCCTAAAATTTGGCAGAGGTACATGCAACTTGTATGTGAAATGTAAAATGTTTAAAAACCGTTCTTTAAAGTCCAAGCTATGTATTCCTAAACTAAACTTCCAAAACACTTGAGGTTTTTCCTTCATGTTAACTTCAGGCTTTTCCCCTCTCCTGCTTGGTCTTACACATTTAAAAAGAAATCTCTTTAAAATTAGTTAAACTGTTGCACAGATTGAACTGTATCTTAACCACAACATGACAGTTTCTTTTTGATTAATGCCTCCAGAGAAGAGTTTTCCATGAGCTTGAGAAACCACCGATACTCTTAACTACAAGCTATTGATTTTGCAGCATAGATTTGACTGGATGGCAGTTTTTTATTTTTTATATAATTTATCAACCTGCTTTCAGTAGCATCACTTCACTTTCCTCCGCAGTGCTCTTCCATCCATATCACAATTAATGATTGTGCTCCGGCTTTATGACGCCAGAAAGTCTATTATTATCGAGTCGGGTCATGCCTACAAGTCAAGTTTGTCATATCATTCACTATGTCACAGTCCCCGACACCTAACTGTGGTCAGGTTTCAAGTGCCCACACAATATAAATGTTTTTGTTAACAAAAAGATTCAATATTTAATCAGTTTCAGTCCCCTTAGCTGTCATTTCTGTTTAAATCAACTGTGTGCTGGTTATGACAGGATAACTGAAAACAATACTGGTGACGTTAGTAGAAGAAAACAATATTTCTCTTTGTAAAATTAAACAACAAAGCTGATTTCTGAACGGATTTTTGTGCAACACATTGAATGTCACAGTTAAGACACAAACTTGATACAGTAATATGGCTCTTGGCTTTTAAATTTGATTTCCTTCACTTTGCTGCTGGTTTATTTTCTTATGGTAGAGTGCTTTAATTTGCACACAAACTGGGAGCAAAAGTTCAAATCCCAAATTATAAATGCTAGATTCGATTAAGAGTGAACGGCCTTCGTCAGGACGATGTTTGCCAACTCATCGCTGTTAGTCAACAGCGGTTGTGGCTGGTTCAAGCGAAGTGTATCTCGTACATTGGCGCATCTTGATCTGTCAGCCTCCATTAGGGCCTGCCAGGCTTCACATGCTGACTGTCTAAATTTAGTGTAGCCTCTGCGCCGTGATTAGATGGGCCAGAACAGGCGAGCCACGCTGCCGGCTGCTGGCAGCATGAAAGATGAACTTCATTCACGGGACATAATTAAGTGAAGGATCGGAGGAGGGGAGACGCAGAGAGGTGATAGGGGAGGGGAGAAGGATGGGGCAGATAAGATGAGATGAAACTTTAATGATCCCTGTGGGGAAATTGGTTCGTTGCAGGACCCAAAGAATGGGGGACATAATTGAGAATTTAAAAAGACAAAAAAAGTAACTCCAGATGTCTGAAAGTGGCTTAAACTGTGTACAAAATATGTCTGAGACAAACGTAAACGGAACATTTTAAAGTATTTTTCTTTCAGGGTATTTAACTGGTTTTGGGTGACAATTCAACAAATTTCACTTTAGTTTAAAGAGGGCGAAACTTCTGTGCTTTTGCACTTGAACTCATAAATTCATACAAAAATACCCACATACTCTCAGTGGTATCAGTGTCCTCTTGGGTTAAAGGGAAATTTGATGAACTGTCCTTCAGCTCACAGAACGAGGCCTGGGATGATCCATTAGCCAGTTCCTCAGCTTGAGTGGTGTAATTAATGACACAGGACGCCATGTTTTTGGGTCGAGCCTCTTCTTTCCCAGTGTGTCTGAGCTGCACGTCTCTACCGTCAACGTGTGTGTTTATGTGTATCTGACTGTGCTGGTCAGCGTGTGTGTGTGTGTGAGAGTCTTATCCCCCCGATGCAGTTTAATATCCTTACGCTGAGGGCTTTCCATGCCTTCATGATGTCCTCTGCATTCAGATACTTAGCAAGCCTGTCAGTTTTCCTTTCTCCTTCTGTCTCTTTGACGCCGTCCTGCTGTCCCTGCATCGAGCCTTGCGACAGGTTGTGACAGGAGTCTGTTTAGCATGTAAGGTCATTTAGAGAGGTGATGACCTGTGAGTGTGTGTGAGGGAAGGGTGATTGATGTCAGGTTGATCTTGGCTAATTATTCCTGATATCCTGAGGCGAGCGAGTCTGTTGAGTGAAGCTGAACACGTTACCCGCTGTAAGATCAGAAGACTCTTCAGGAGGCAAAAAGTAAGAAGTCTCATTCACCAAAGCCATTTGAACTCTTCTTGCTACTTCAGTAATTTGGTTTTGTCGCCATTGCATCATGGAGCAAAGTGTCTTATAAATAATTCAATTGAAAACGTGTTGAACAAAAAGTTTCATAACGGTACAGAGTCACTGTCCTGTCCGAAGGTTCTTTTCCTCAGAAATAGGTTCAGGCGTTAGCTGGCGCTACCATTTTTTCCTTTCCTTCAGCCTTGGCTTTGTTGGCCGTTGCATAAAAATGAAAATTTGCAGTGATTGTAAAAGCATGTTATTGTTTTGGTAAACATGACCAAGGTAAATTTTTATTTTTTTTGTTATCCTGGTTCATCTGTCTTCACATGAGCTAGTTTAGACATCAATGGGTGATGATGGTCTTTAGATGCATTAGTCTTTGCAGTCCCCCTCCTCACCAGCAGGTGTTGCTCCAAATAAAAGTACTACATGGCATGAATGGCACCAGAAGTTATTCAAAAACTATAGCGATTATTCATCTCTGGCATCAGTTTAGGATGCAATTCAGCCCCTATTGATGGTGCGATTCAACACACAAAGAGACTTACAACAAAGCAAATAAATTACTGTCAGTTATTGATACAATTTTTAACTACCTAATAATAAAATGATCACTTAAATGGGTATCATCTTAAAATGACGGTCTTTAATATCAGAACAAAGAGGTAATGCATCCAGTGCATCTCGATTTAATCCCAAAACTGCATCACTGCTCTGATCTGGGTACATCTGAGTTGGTACGAAACGGTTAATTCTCACAGCCCCAGGTCATACACAAATGTTACAACAGTTTCAGCTCATTTATGCACAGCAGACATAATATTTGCTACAGAGTTTTAATGACTATATTTAAAGCCACACCATTATGGTGATGATGATGTATTTACAGCACAACCTGACTTTTAAATAAGCACATTCTGTTGAGGAAGCTAAAATATTTGTTGGAGTCATTGAGTTGAAAGAATAAAACTTTGATACAAATATCAGAATTTCACTGTCCTAATTCTAAATAACTGTTCGAGTAGATCAAAATAAATACACCTGAATTAAACAAAATAACTAAATTCACCGTTGACTGATGCTTTGGTTTCATCCAGTAGTAAAAGGCTTGGCTGCGGGGCGATTGGTAATCCTGAATAGGTCCGGTTTGTTAGATGTGATGGACTCCAGGCCCTGAACTCTGAGAAAAACAAAAATCCATTTTCTAAATGCATCTTTTCGTCAATGTGATTCCACTTTTATTTATAAACTGATTTTCTGAAGTAATTGTATTTTCTTAGTGTATTTTTATTGCATTTTCATCTGTTTTGTTGGGTTTAATGTATGTTTAGTACTTTATTTTTGTCTGATTAGTTTTCCTTGAGATTCTTGCTCTATGACAGCCTTTGAGTCCGATTTTATAGATGTTATGATTTCATTTTTTTTTTCTTAATATATTTAAAGACCATGAACTGGGATCTGATATCAAGCAGTTACAGCGGGATGCAGAACTACTGCTGTTGCTATGGCAATGGACCACTCTCATTTTCCCTCTTTACTTTCTTGGCAATTTATTTTCTTACTCTTATTCACTTTTCCCTTTTCATCAGTTCTTCTCATTTTAATTCCTCTCTTCCTATTTGTCTGTTTGCCTCATATAATGAACACATAAAGAGCAGAGCTGGCTGCATGCATGTCCTCCCACACATGTTCACAAACACATATTGAACATCTGTGGGCCATCAGAATCTTAAAAAACGTACAAGGATGTAAAAAAATCACAAAGAAATGGTTAGTTATCTGAAAGCAAACAGGAAATCCAGCTTAAACTTCTCTCAACTACACAGAAATGAACTTTTCCCTTGTTTTTTTGTCAGTGTGTCTCTCCCCTCTGTTGGGGGTGCTGCAGCTCTTTGTTAGTGCCGGAGCAACACAGTGAGCTTCTCCCTAACTGCCGTCAACCTCACTGGCAGAGCCTTGGCTGGGAGGCCTTTTACCTTCTGCCACGGTTTGCTTGGTTCACACTTTGCGACTCGACAATCTGCAATTCTCTTTCACAGCAGTCACCATACGATAAGCGTACCATCAGCACTGTTTGCGAAGTTAATAGACGCCATCAAAGTGTGAAGTGGCGATGTAATTCAATTAACGCTGTCCTAATGGCGTGCCTTAAAGCGCTGTCCATGTGTGACAATTTCAGCAGCGTGTGTCACGGGTTTTGAGAGTGTGAAGAGATAAGGCTTAGAATTTTACTGTCTAAGCAGCAAAAAAAAGCAGCAAGTCTACAAAGAGAGGGGTCTCAGTGTGAGTCAGTGGGACATCAGTAGAGGGGCTTGTTATCTAGTCATACACTAAAAATACTTTGAGAGTAGTGTTTTAGTATTTCTCTTTTTCGTTTTAAATTGCACTGTGTGTGGTCTTTCTATAGTAACCATCACTGTACATTAACCCCTGTGTGTGTGTGTGTGTGTGTATGTGTGTGTGCGCTTGTTGCCTCCAAGCACATCCCCAGGCATAACACCTGACTTAATAAGGTTGGTCCAACCACCAGCTGTCTCCTGTGTCACCATCCTCCCAGACTGTCTGGCTCACTTTATTCATATGTTCCGCCATGTGGCCTTTTTTGGGAGATTTAAAAAATAAAAAAAAAGTATTCCTTTTTATCTTTTTATTCAGTTTCACTGAGCAGATCTGTCCACCTTTTCTCTGCTGGCCATCGTACACTGCCACTTTGGGTCCAAGACTTTTAGTGCTCATGAATGATTTTTAGATTAGTTCCACAATTTATCATCTAAATTCACTGATTAACCAACGTACCATTTAAGAATGAATTTCAGCCTTTATGGCAGCTTGACAAGAAATGACCAAAGTTAAGTATTTATTAACTGTTTTACAACTAAAACGCTATTCGTTCACGCAGAAATAAGTCTTGTTTCACAGGCTTTCCCTCCTTAAGGCCAACCACACACTTAATATATTCTAATAATTTTATTTCATACCTGCTGATTTATTAAGCAATTAGTGAAGTAACAATATCTCAGCCCTGCGTAGTGTGAAGCTTATGGCGAAAACTAGTGTGTGAAGGACTTTACATTAAACTTGAGCTTTAATTTAGAGCGCTACCATAAAAAGAGACTCAAAACCAATATGTCACAAGACAGCTGGATAACTGTTTTTATTGATTAAGGTTGAAGTTGGTAAGATTTACTATTATAGGACAGAGTAGGTAAACCAAATGAGTACTTCCCACCTTGGTCGGTTGGTTGACAGTATGAAAGTCCTGGAAGACACTTTCTAGTCATTCAGTTTAGTTTAAAATAACATTTTAACTATAGAGAAATGATGGCGGACAATGTCTCACTTTATCTATTAACACTACTCTAGTTACATTAAAACAACTTTCAAGCAAATGGTCAAGGCCATTCTTGACGCTAGATCCCAGAAAAATATCTTGCGTTTGTGCCAGTTTAAATGGTTTTCAAGCTTTTCTTATTTGGTGCCCCGCTTTGTTGGCTGGTGTGTAAAGGGTGCAGACCCAGTGACACAGAAGTGCTCTGTTTTAACTCCATGTTAACTTGTTCTCATTGTAACTATTTCCCCAGCCAGTTCACAAAAAATCCATATACATAAGTAAAAACAAAAGCTTTATTTAGAAATTTGCAAACAAAACATAATGTTTTGCTTGTGTCTGCTGCCGTGGGTCGAACTCCATGTGCTCTGTTCCAATTGGCTGGTATTCTCTGTTGCATGCTGACCTTCTATGGATGGGATCATGTGCAGCAGCAGCAGCACAGTTGAATTAAAGCTAAATGTACTGCAATAACCTATATAGACCAGCTGCAAAACCAGGAGTTATTCAGGGATGATTGAATAATTTGTATGGCATTTGGACCTGAAACTATAAATACCTTTTTATAGAGGTAATTAAGTTGGTGTTTTATGTTTCCTTTCATTATAGCACCATTTAAGTTTTAAACGTTGGCATATTTCCTCCTTAAATTTCATTGTAGCATCAATTCAGTTTTAAATGTTTGCATATTTCCTTCTTAAATTTGCTGTAAAAAAATGTCAGATTAAAAAAAAAAAAGTATAAAAGGCAAACTTCAGTTAACTAGCTGTAAATTATTAGTTCATAGAAGCTCCGACACACTTGCACACACCTTCTCTCTCCGACACACTTCCAATCATCTGCATCGTCACACCTGTACGCTCATCCATGCTCGGTGTCCTCCTGCAGCCATCTGGGCCATCCATCAGGCCTCCTGAGCAGGTACAACCCAGGGAGGGGAGTATCTTTTTACAAGAGTCCCATTAGTTTACGAGCCGTCTGCTTCCCGGTGCTGTGGCTTTGTCCTTTTAGATGAGTTGGACCATTCAGGACTCTCACGGAGCACTCAAGGTTTTTATTGGATGGGAGCTTAACTTTTTAATAAACTTCATGATAAAGGTGTCTGTCCTGAATGCATTGTTTTTCTGACCTCACTGGCAAAACAGATTCGCATCACTGGATCAGGGCCCTAAAAAAAGAAGGAAGCATGTCTTTATTTTTTAGCTTCGTTTTATTATCATCTTTTAATGAACTGTATGCGTGTTTCTAGGTTCAGACATTTGCTTTCTCCAGTCTTATTGTTAACCATTGTCTTAATGATGCATATACCCCATCAGCCATGCATTTTAAAGTCAGTGGGTAGTCGTTTTCTGCAGCCTATTTAAGAAGTTTTTACATGACCACTTGACAATTTTTTTTTTATGTAAGCAAATACAGTATCTTATATTAAGAACTTTAATAAAGTAAAAAAACTAGTTGCCTACCCTGCAACAGACTTTGGCATAGGTTACTTTTTTATATTTCAGGGAATAACGACAATAATACCAAATGTCAAAGAGAGTGGTGCAACATCACATTACTTTCTTCTCTTTCCAACAGCTGAGAGGGAAAACGATCAGTAAAAAACTGAGGACGATGTGAAAATTACGGTGTCATGTCTTTAAGTTTCCCCAGCTCAGGGGGAAAAAAAAAAGACCAATTTGCATTTTCGCCTGCTTCTCTAAGCAATGAGATTGAAGAGATTTGTGGCCTCCATAATGACCACAGAGAGGGGTTAAATGGTTAAAAAAAGGGCAGCCATTTTGTTCTGCTAAGTAAATTTATATGCAGATCTACATAAGCCATCATTGCATCAAGAAGAATAATCAGTTTGGTGAAAGGTAAAATACTGTGCTGTAAAATCCTAATTTAGATTAAGGTCAAATATTTAAACACTACTTCAGCTACTGGTTAACCTACCTTGCATTGTTTATTACCATTCTATACAATGTTTTTTTTAAAATTAGTTTACTATTACTTCCACTCATGACTGACACCTAAAAATAACCAAATGATAAATGTTTAATAAATAGGAATATGCTGACAGTGGGGAATGAATCCCTTTGAGGATTCAACACAGTGCATCAGGCCCACTGGGTGGTGTCATCCGTCCAATTTGTTGAAATTCTGTCCATATTAATGAAAGTTTTTTTTTTATATAATGCTGGTGAGTATTTATCAGCTACAGCATTAGATAATTGCTTGTCTAATTGGATGTAATATTTTGGCACTTAAAAGCTTCAAAGCATTACTGTAGTCTTATTTTGAAGCTGTTTTCTGAGCAAATGCATCAGGAATTCTGTTTACTGCCAGTTGTAGGGAGGGGTCATTTTCTCCAGAGGTGGGGACACTGTGCAGATGTTCCACTCTATATACACCTTTGTTTTGAAGTGAGCCCCTGGAAAAGCATCATCCCTTCACTTTCATTTGCATTACAAAAAGAATTAAAAAGACATCCTCCTTTACCCTGTGAAGAGTAATGGCTGCAATGGAATTCAGCCTTATTTTAGTCTAATAATTTGATATGCAGCCAGTGGTTTTAATGCTGTATGTGGACACCTACCTGCCATTTGTGTTTTGGATCAGATGAGGAAGCACCAGTTGAACAATCCAGTTCTTTTTCTAAGTGTGTGTGGCGCTCTCATGCATAAATGTGTGTGTTGTAGCGTGCCGTGTGGTGTTTTGCCCCAGCAGTCGCGCTCCATATGAATGATGCTTGAATAGTGCATGGCTCCGGCCTGCCAACCGTCCCCCCTCGCGCTCCCATCAGCTTCCTGCTCAGGCAGCACTGACTGACAGCACTTCCTCCCTTTCTCAGGCTCTTCTGTTCTTCTTACAGGCCTTCACAGAGCTGTGCACACAGGTAGGGAGGTGGACTGATTGACAGCCAGGCAGACGGGCAGACATGGAGGAGGTGCACATACACACTCTGACCTATGCACTTATCGCCCCACAAATACACAACCTTTCCCGTTGTTATTCCATTTGATTTATTCATATTCCTGGATTTTATTATTAAGAGGCTGTTCTAAAACCTTTTAAAATCTTAAAACTTGATTCTTTCAATCAGCTAAAGAGCGTAGTTTTATTAATGCTTACCCAGTGGTGATACTTTACTGTATGCCTGACTTTTGGGCTTAAAGTAAAATTCTAAATTAAATTTTGTGCAATTTTGCCTAATTAAGCAAATAGTGTGATTTAACTGAGAACAATGATGATGCAGCCACACCAGGTTGGTTTTGACCAAAAACCAGAATATTTACCAACCCCTTTTCCCCCTTTTTCCAGTTGAGAAATTAATTTTGTTAAAAGGTTAATTTAAAACTGAAATGCAAAACACTTCAATTTACTTAAAAAATCTCTTTGTGTGATTCATTATAAGTGTGGTAATGTTAAGAGATCTTTTTGTACTTCATCTTAGATCAGGTTTTTCTTCACTTTGTGATCCACCTCTATGAAATTTGGTTAAAATTCACATAATACTAATTTTAGTTCACTTGATAACAAATTCTGACTTTTCTCTTCTTTTTCACAATTATTTTGGCTGCTAGAATCCACTGATGCTATCTTTCTTGGTGGAATGGGTCTCGTTAAAATCTGTTCCCAGGCACGTTTTATTTATTTTTTTTATTTTTATGTCTTTTGGGTTTTGAAAGAGGTTGTCATTGCTGCTGGAGCAGAATTTGGAGGTTCCCTAGATAGGTCTCTGCCTTTGAAAATATATTATCTAGTCAAAGAAGTGGTCCTGTAACCCACTTGCAAGTGGTTTAAATCCCTATGTAGTCCGAGGAAATCTGGGCCAGAGAGGTGAATAAGACAGTTTCTCCTTTTTCAGCATTTTGTTTGTGTGGCCTTTATTGAGGCTTCCAACTCCATCTTCCCTGAAACCTCTGTTGGCAAAGATACAGAGCCGGCAAATCTTCACTTTCCCTTGTAGAGACTCTCAGGGTCACCATTTTCAAACTTATTTTTTTCTTTTGTTTGTTTAATTGATTTAATAAAATTCAAAAACGAATAGTTACAGTTTGCCCTCTGAAGGTTTTAAGGGTCATTGAATGTGGATCCCACTGAAGAGTCCCATCTCAGAGCAGCTGTTGTTGGTGTTGAAGAAAAAGTAGATGGTGTCCAAATCACTCCCTGTGGTGCTCTGCTAAACTCCAGCCAAAACAAAGTGCACTCCTCTAAGTTCATGCATAATGGAGTACAGTCACACTTTACAGCAGTTGCCCTTGAATTGCATTAATGTTGTTACAGGTGTGTTTTTTATTTTTTATTTTTTTACACCAGTAAGGAAGCTTCCTCTAGGGTTTTAAGTTTTTTTCCCCCCGTCAGACCAATCCGCCTGAGGTTTGTTTCTTCCATCATGATAAACACTCACAATACTGATCATACTAATTTCTAAAGAACAAATATAATAATGTGATTCTTTACCAGCCCCCGTGGGGGAAATTAGATTTTTGCCTCCGCTTGCACTCTGCTATGTGTGCTTTGACATAATTGCCTGTAGAGTGAAGTGACTGTAAATTGAGTTTTGGCTTTAATGAGTTCTCACTGTATTGTTTTTTTATAGAGACCTATTAAAATACACGTCCTCGTGGTTTCAATTAAGAGCTTTTTTTGGACGTATGATGCATAAAGAGGAGTGACAAATCTGTCAGCTGAAAATTGGTTGTTTGCGTTGTTAACTTCAGTTCACGGAAACTGACAGACCAACTAGTCACCTCTGGGACAGTTGAAGAAACTTCCTTTTTCACATTGTGACAAGTGCCTGCTGAGCAAAAACAACAGATTAATCTTCAAAATGTCACGAAATGCCTTTAATTTATTCCAGTGGAGCTAGGGCTTGGCTGTCTCATTTATGATGCACGAGAGATTGCCCCAGAGAGTCAGATGTGTTTTCTGAGAGATGAGCAAGTCTCACACTAATGAAAGGACATCTGCAATTTAGCCTGTACGTCAGCTATGCTCATGTCGCCCTCTCTGTCTCTGCCCACTGTGGGAAATTAAGTGTTTTTTCTCAGAAACGAGTTCTTAGAAACTGGAGGGGTGTAAAGTTATATAGTCAGCATTCAGGAATTAGGACATATAGCAACGGAGTTAAGTTAAAAAAACATCCCATTTCAATTCTAAGGTTCGATTACCAGGACAAAAAAAAGGTATTTGCTTCTTACCAAGTCTTTTATATTTGGAATATAAAACCTCAAATTAACAACAACACAGTCATATTACATTGTTACATTATGTATTTCACAAAACCAGTCAAATGCAGAATTACTGTGATGTTAGTTTCCAACTTATGTTTCCATACATAAGTTGGAAACTAACATCTATTTACTGATAATCATATTATTTTAATAAGCTGATTATGGTTAATTGTAAGCACCTTTAATAAAAAAAAGAGGTTTAGTCTGTTCTTTGGCCTGAAGCTTGGTACAAACTGAAGAAAACTGCAGAAAGATTTGCCTACAATCAATGGATGGAAGCACGGTTGTTAAGAAGACTGAACCAAAACTACTTTGTGGTGATCCGAGGTCAATAAGGTCATAGAGAAGATGAAATTGTTGCTAAATGTGCTTCTACACTCCATCTGCCGTTTGGCTTAGTTGTTAAGTTAGTTGACTTATTGTATTGATGTCTGTGTTGTTCTTTGCGGTTGTAATTACCTATTTTTATTTCTAAAATGGACTTCTTTTTATTTTTTTTAATTTTTATAAATAACATGCTGATGTGTAAACCCCTGGAGCTAAAAGAGAATGTGTTTTTACCATAATGGATATAATGACTCTATTTGCAGAATGCCTTTCAAACAAACCTCTTAGCTGAGGACTAATTGTGGCTCATAAAACTGGACAAATCTGATAAAAGATCCTAGCTGTACCTATAAATCCATTTTATACACTGCACCAGTATGTTGTATTAGTACACTGATTGTGGGTGTAAGTCAGGCTGTCTCGTGATGGGTTAGCTGTGATTTAGACTCTGCAGCAGTTTGGTTCTGATGGGGAGTGTTTGGAAGACGATGATTTGTTGAAGTACACCTGGCAAGTACTTCTTTTCGCACACACCCATATAGAAAGCAGGATCAATCTTAGAGTCGATACCCTCAATTTTACGAACAAAAAAGTTTTCTATTTGTGCAAAAGTTCAATCAAAAAGGAGCCTTTTGAAAATCTACAGTATCGAGAGGATTGGCCAACTAATGCCTAATGCCTCATCACACCTCCTCGTGTTACTCCTTTTTGTGAGATTAATGCCAGGTAGGTGAAATATAACATAGTTTAATTAGGCCCGAGCCACCAAGATTCATGAACTAATTTCTTTGTCTGACAGTGCAAATGAAGGTTCAAAGGGTGCACGGCGAGAGCAGAGTTATCCTTGTCTAGCTGTAAGGAGCATAATAAATGTGCGGGGATACACAGGATAGCGTTTCCATCCATACAGTCTGCTTCAAATGGTTGCTACATAACTGCAGTTAAATGTAGATGTTATGTCAAATCAGTGTTGGCAACTTCAACTTTTTAAACTGCCTCAGCAACTTTTCCCCCAATTAACAGCAAAGCTAGCAACTTTTAAAACACACAGCTTCTTCATAGATAGCAGTTGCCAATATTACTTCACAAGACTGGGATCTTGTTTTTTGTGTTTTTAAATATTACTTTAGATTGTTTGAAGTTCTTTTTTTCCCCCCAGCCAAGTCTTTAAACTTTAGGTGTTTAAATTGATTGGTAACATTGAACAAACATCTGTCACTACTACCTCAGATTGCCAACATTACAGTTGGTCATTAGACTGCAGTCATCAAGTAACAGGAAGTTCTGTTTTCATTTATCTCAAAGACAGTCCTCTTGATCAGGACCCTGATATGATACTTGGGTTGGGATGTCTTTAATATGAACAGGCTTTAATTAAACTTGTTCAGTTTGTGTCAAAGCAGTTAATATGTTCTGCTTTCAGCATTTATGTTCCATTGAAATGAGAAACATGATCAACTTCTGCATAAATGCAGCTTAAGCCAATTTCCTGGTTGTAGCTTTGTAGGGACGCACCAATGCCACATTTTTCTTTTAAACCAATTGCAAGTCTATAGATTTGAATACTTGCCAGTACCAAGTCCAGATTTATGTTCTAATAAAAGCCATAACACTTCCTATAATTACTTTGAACCGTTTGAAAATCAGAGCAGCTTACTTTTTAGTCCTTTTTCAAAAACATTCATTGTCGCTTTGCTGGGAAGCTCATACTCAGATCTGTATATTCCAGACGCATCTTCCGCTCAATGAGAGACTGTAGCTGATTCCCACTGCGATGGGCAAACTGTTTGAACTTGACGTAGTGTTAAATTGTTAGGTGTCTTATCGAATGTCTTGTGTTGAAATTGCTAGATTTTGTCCCTCCTCTTGACAACTTTGCTGAGCATAATTTGCAGTCTGCTTAACTTATGTCACCATTGTTTACTGTGAGATATCTCCACTTGGCCACTCTTCTTCATTTGGTAGTGTTTATTAGCGGTTAGCAAACTAATTTATGATGCATTACTGACACCAAATGGTAAGGCCTGTGTATTAGGACATCAAACTTAAAAACAAACACACCTTCCACAACTGACATTACTCCTCGTCTACCACCTGACTGCTCATCCGAAAAGTGAATATCACGCTGCCATAAAGTAGTATTGGAATACCTTTATGAGTACAAGTACATGCACACTGTATTAAACTTATACCCGATACCAGTATTGGTCGCCTAGTATTGTAGCCTGCTGTGTGACCTGAGTGGCCAACCCTCCAATAACGAGTGATAGTCACATGTGAACAAAATAAATGTCTAATCTTTCTTACCTTTTTAAAACTGTGCAAAAACAAACAATACACAGAACTGTAATAATTTGTAGCTCATCAAAAGTAATTCTGATGGGTCAAAATGTTTTAATTTGGTAATTTATCAAATGTAAAGGTATATTAGGCATGACTTTTTCCCGTGTTCACAACATTCAAACAATATATTGGCGATCTGTATGCATCTCCATTTGTTGAAGACCTGAGGAGCTGAATGAGAGCAAGCAAAGCAGAATGGAAAACATCTTTACAGTGTTTGTTTGTGTGTGTGTGTCTCTGTCATGTCTGGGAGAACTTTTTCTGCATCTACGTTTTTAAATGGGACTTTGTGCTTTAAAAGGTAGCCTTGGGGTAATTGAAACCTTCCCACTCTGTGGCGCAGACTTCTCTGAGTTAACAGAGCCATGGTGTGTACTAGATCACTGTATTGATATTCTATATAATTAAAGTCACTAGGGACAAGGTAAGGGAAAAAATTTTTAAGTGGAAGATGCGCAGGAACTTTAGTGAATAATTAGGTACTCTCATCAGTTGAACAAGCTCTAATGCGTTTCACTCAATTTGGCCAATGGACTTAGCCCATTGCTATTTCCTATTCTGTTATCTGTCACTGGGTCTACATTGCATTTGCCTTGAAGAACAGGCAAGGCGAAGTCATTTGGCAGGCCTAATCAATACTGTTCACTCTGTGCGAAGGGCTTATCAATTTCTAGCCAGTGCCTTGAACAAGAGTTGGGGAGGAATTTGGCTTATTCATTAGATACATTTGTGGGATTTTTTCACCTTTTTTTTTTTTTTTTAAACTCTAGAAGGTATGTTAGGGCAGTGCCATTTCATTTACAACTAAATCAATTCCCTCTCCATCGTAACTTTTGGGTTGCAGGTAAAATAGTAGCAGTTCAATTACAAGTGAGGTTTCCATTGCATTTTTATTCTTGTCTCAGGTTTGCAGTGGCAACTTGTCTTGTTGAATGTTAATGGGTGTTTTATACTTGCAGGGCAGAGGGAGACTTATCTGTGAATAATAGATGAGTTAATGTTAGCACAAACCTATTCGGGAACCTCCTTCTCTTAAGAAATCCTATGCACAATATCAAAAATCTTCAATATCCTAAATTCTCTGATCTTGGTAGAAGAGAGCAGTTGCCGTTTGTGCTTCTCTCGAGGGTCCATTATGTGTGTGAAGAATACAGTTCTGTGAAAGTTTGTTTAAAAACAAGTAAGGAAGCTTTCAGAAATCATATTGTTGGATGGATGAAGGAAATGAGTAAAGAAACTAACAAAAACAACCCCACATGAAACATTATTTGGCACAGTGTATATTTGGTGTTCTTCCAATTTTTCCATGACCTGTTGTAATGCTCAAATTTTAGCATATAATCATAGTTTCGCTCATCATCTGGGTATTTTTCTTCCCAGTGCACCCTTTTTCTTTACTCTAGCAGATCTGTCTGGCAATTTTGCTCTTCTGTTTGTCTTAAAGTGAAGTCTCGATCAATCCCACAGCAGCAGCTTGCACATCAATTTCCTTTAGGCTCGTGTTTGTTGAATTAATGACAAGTTGGTGTAGGTACACATCATTTAACTAGATGTTGGCGCTTCTACGAGGTAGTTACGCAGTACGTATGTCAAGAACAGAAAGGAATGCACCACTGACACACGGCTCCAATGAGATGAGTAAACAAGCCACTGCAATGCCTCATAATGCATTAAAGCACTTCAAGTGCGCCACAATACCATGGCAGTTTAAAAAGAGCATTTTCATGATGCAACATGAGACTGTATAACATTATTAGACTGCTACTGTTGTTATCATGGTGTATATGTGACTTTTCACAGTTGCTATGTTCATATTATGGAATTTTTCAACATGTATAATAAATTGGTGACAACTGGCTTTGCTGGAGATCACTCAATGTAGGCTTGAGCTTTGGATACAAAAAGAAACAATGTTGTGACATTATTTTCTTACAGCCACATCTCGCAATAAACCGCAGATGCACAAAAGTGAGTCGGGGTATTAATATTTAATATAATTTCACATACCCTTGCACTTTGTGATACTGCTGTTCTGTTTGACACACCTTCTGTAATATTTATGCAGTACCATTGTATATTTGCATCACTATTACATAATCCTGCCTACCTATATGCTTAATTGATTGGAGTACAAGAGAAGTTTGCATAAACATCTTGCTGTATTGTTGACCCAGTGTCAGCGTCACAAATAAACCTAAAATTGAACTGAACAACAAATAAGAAGAACGTTCTATGGTTAAAGGAAAATGGGGGGACGTCAGATTCTCATTGTTTTTCTGCATCTGCACAGTGCTCAAAATCCTTTTTACAAAGACTAACTTTAAACTCTGATCCAGAAATATTCCAAAAGTACAGCTACAGATAAAAGCTTTGACTTGACCTCTTTTGGTGCCGGGGAATTTGATTATACGTCTCTTTTGTACTGTTGTTTGTCCATTTCACTGAAAACGGCATGAAATGGGAAAACGACATGCTAAAAAACACAAGATGGGCACCTTTTCCTGCTAAACCCACACTTCCTCATCATATGCTGCGCCTGTGTGTGTGTGTGTTGGACCGAATATATATTGGCTAGCTAACTCCTTGCATTAAGCCATATTTTCCAGGTCTTCGTGGAGCCAAAGGGGATTACTCGCCACCAATTTAAAAGTTTAATTTGCACCTTTCCATCAGATTCATTTTGCAATATAGCCTGCAGGCTTCCACATCCAGCCTGGGGAAAAAGTAGTTAATAGTCCACTTCTAACCCATCATATATATTCAATGCAAGAAAAGACACACAGGAATGGAAGTTTAGATGACGAGGATAAGGTTGGTTGGTTGTTTGACTCATTTAGTATGCAGTCAGGCTAGACAAAAACGGCCCATTATGGAGGATTTATGTAGAATATTTAGGACTAATGTGAGCACTTTTATTGAGTCTAGAATTGGAAATTGGCTGTAAAACTGTTTAAAATACATTTTTGATAATAGGGGTGAACCCAGATTTCCAGAAGAGAGAACTTAGCTTTTGCTGCACTTTTTTTTTTTTTTGCTCCAAACTTGTCTAAACATTAGTTTCTCTTTTGTCTCAAATTGTTTGTCAATGATAAAACAAACTACATTTTTAATTTGTTGTTTTTTCAAGGTGCTTCATTAAGTAAAAAACTTAATAGTTTGTAAAGGCACAAAATTGAAACCAATGTGCAATTAATTACTCATTGTTACTTGGATTAGGAATGAGGATTTCCAGGAATATGACTATTCAAACCCCACACAATTATCACCACAAAACGGCAATCATGCTCTTCACAACAGTTGTGTATATATCTAGTAGTTTAGCCATTAATTGTTATAATTGCTATATTTAAAAAAAACTATTAAACTATTATAGAAACAATTTTTTAAAGGTTGCTGAAAAATACGCTCTGACCTTAACTAAACAATGAAAACGCCATTCTCTGAACGCAGAAAAAGTCTGTACTAATTTGAGAGAAGGAAGTATTTGTATGAACCTTTAATATGTGATGTTGATTTTAATAAGGGTTGGGCCTAGCAACCGTTTTAGGACTATTGTCCGTTTCATGTTTAGGTTTTGAAAATGAGTTTAAAGTAGTTGGGTCGAAGGCCCGTAGTTGATGATGTTGTTTTACCACAGGTGGAGCTGTTTAAAAACAGATTGAGCAAATGTTGTGGATGTGCACAAATTTGCCTGTCTGGGGGTCAATGTTCAGGGGTGGGTAGATGCTCCGGTATTAAAGGTGCCACTCCATTATGGCTGTAGTTCAATGCGTTGGAAAATTTTCAAGCTAAACCTTGGCAGATGGCAGAGACGGACATGATTTTGTCCAGTGTAATGTCATTACCAAATCAAGTTACTTGCCCTCATTGTTATGAGGGCAAGTAACTTGATTTGGTATTCCCACCTTGTGGTAGTAGCATGTATCACCAAAGTTTAGCAAGATGACAGTCTCATTTAAAATCTTTGACTTTTTAATAACTGTTCAAAACTCAAATCAATGCTTATCTCTCCCTAAGAATGGACTAAATCTGTCCATCTCACCTGCTTATATCTGACTGTAGAATCATCTGGAATGCTGCTACTTGTATTTTCCATGTACTTACTGTCTTACTTGACCTCTACCAATTACTTTTGCACCTTCCAGATTTGTTTAAATTTTGAAAACATTTTTTTGCATGCATTTGTCTTTTAAAGTGATTCAAATTACAAATTAAAGTTCCTGTTCATTTCAGAGGACTTCAACTTTTGTGGAATCTGGGCTTTTGTGTCTAAAGAACAAATTGCATTTAGTTTCTGCTAAATGGATGGAAAGCTAACACACACAGGAGAGCAGCAAAAATGTTACGAGCCATACACTATAACACAAATTCTCCGAAGAATTGGCCGTTGTTCTTGATTCACTTATTGGCTCAATCTTAAGATTTTTATGAACAAAACACTCGTAAACTGGCAGAACAAACTGCGCCAAATCTAGTGGGACCAATGCGGTCAATAACATTCTCACTTGTAGAACCTCTGGAAAGTGGTGCAGTGTATCATTACACTCCCGTCTGACAACATTTCCAAGATACAGGATCACAGAAATGGTTCAAACCAAACTTTTTTTGAAAGAATTTTACTTGACTGGTGGTAATTAAAACTTGTGAACAGTTTCAGATATTCAGTGAAAGATAATTCATACCGAAGTTGTGTGAAATGAGCCTCAAATGAATGCTTACGTTTTGTTTCAGAGGAACTACGGAAACTCAGCTGGTCTGGAATCCCACGGCAGGTTCGACCAATAACGTGGAAGCTTCTCTCAGTAAGTTCTCTGACTGTACACAAGCACCGACACACATATGTACAATATACTTACATGATGTGCTCTCCAACGGACTAGTAAAAAAGAAAACAATTAGATGAATTTAAAATAGTCACAGAAGCCCTTGCACTCAACTTCAAAACAAACTCATAACCATGAAAACCTGGACAAAAATAGATTAATTAAAAACTCTCTCTGACACACACACACAAATAAAAACTCGCAAACAATAAACACCTTTCAGTTGATCTTAAATGCACACAACGTTGCTGTCATGTTCTCCCACCCCCACCCCCCGTCTCACTTTTTTGATTTATGAAGACCGGTAACAGTTTGGCTTTTCTCTTCCTTTTTTTTTCCAAACTTCAATAGGGAAAATTAATTGCGAGGCACAAATAATTTATTCATGAGACACACGGTGTGTTTACTCATTAAGCCATTGTTGTGGTGTATAGCTTTTAGTCTGCAGAGAGACGTCTGGCTTTTTGAACGCCATGACTCTCCCATTAATTACAGCACAATAGCTAATGTGCCGCAGAAAAGATGTCATTAAAGGTGCGTATTTGTATGTGTGTGCCTGTTTGTGCCTTTTGGTGGTGGGAGGTTACAAAGTGGCTCTTTAGCTATTAACAGCTGCTTTGTTTGGTACTCTGCTGAAGTTAGGGCTCATAACACCATATGAAGTCACAAAGCAATGCATTCAAGCTCAGGGGAGGGGAGGGACGCTGCTATAGATTATTGTTGGTGTATGTATGTTTCTGGGTGTGTACTGGTGTGTCTGTGTGAGCTAATGTACCATTTATAACACCTCATTAACGGTTTGTTCATGTTTGTCTTCGGTTTCTCATCAGTCTTTCTGTTAGCATGAATACGCAGACTCTAAGTCTGCGTTCAATTGCAACTTGTCTGTACTTCTGTTTTTCACTTGCTGCAAAGAAAGCGAAGGTGGACAAGGGTGTCGTTCCCCCCCTCTGTGTTCTTGTGTTTGTGTCTCTCTTTCCAAAATATCTCATAAACCACTGGGCAAATTTTAATAAAACTTGCAGAAAGGATGTGCATCTATAAATAGTTAACTTTTATAGTCCACTTTAAGGTGGGTGCCACAGCTAATTGACAATAACCAAAATAAAAATGGCTATAACTCCGTCAGTTTTGCAGTAAGAGCTGAAGTTTAATGGTGTGTACATTTTGCAGTATTGCACGAGAATGTGCACAACTTTACGTCCATGGTTTGACCAAAACAGACGCAACTCCGTCATTTCTCAACCCAAGATGATCCCAGTGCAAAACTGCGGCATTAAAGGCAGCGGGTGATATGTATTTCTTCAAGAAGCTCTGCAGATTAAGCTTATATCTCAACCAGACTTCTCTTTGTCTGGAGTTCAATTTTATGCCTAAAGACCTTTCAGCCTTTGGCCCAATGACCCCAGATTGAAACCCCAACCTCTTGATTATTGGATAACTGTTCTGCCCAGTGAACCACGAAGGCCTCACGCATTTATACATAAATCTGTGCATTTATTATGGCATGTAAAATAAAACACATCAGTGACCTTTGTGCTTTTAACCCCAGCAACCCTGTGGTCTGTATGAATGCCTCTTCCTCCCTGGAGGGAAAAAGGATAGAGTTAGCAGAGGTGTGAAGACTGGAAAGGGCAAAGAAAGAAGTAAAAAAATAAGTCAAAGTATAACAAATTTGCAAATGAAAAGAGAAATTAGGTGATAAAAGAAACGTCTCTTTAGTTTGAAATTTGACACTTGAAAGAATGAACTCTCCTTATCTGCCTGTGTTGAGCCGCTTTCAGCCAAACAGGAACAGTAATGCAACTGTAACAGATAAGTGTAATTACAGTTTGCCTAATTGTCACCATTAGTATACAGAATTAGGTAGCTCTTGCTATAATCCTATCATTGTGTGTGTAAATCCCCCCCCCGCCTGGCTCAGATATTGAAGAAAACCTAAACAGGTGATGATTCTGAGGCAGGTTCTCAGTCAGACACAGTTTGCAACAATATTTTTCTGTTTAAGTAGGGCAATTTAAGATAAATAGAATCAGAGATTTTGTACTTCATGCTGCACAATGTTTTTTGTTTTTATTGGATGATGCTAAAAAAAGGACAAAAAGAGCTTTATAATGCAAATTGCATCAGTTTATTTGTTTTTTGTGAATAGCCAGCTTGAAATGGCTTCTGCTGTAATCTCAATGCTTAAAAAGTAGGAACTTAGACTGTATTTTTTTATTTATATTTTGAAGACAAAGCTTTTTAAAATTTTAATACCTTTTTTTTTTTTTTTTAAAGATCTTACACCTTCTTGTTGGAACATTAGCCAAATGGTTCTGCAATATAGCTGAAAGACGAGGCTCTCTTTCAGTCGTTCAGAAATAAACTAATTATGTCAGTGAACAAGGCTGGCATTGCACAACCAGCAAGTAACAGCAAATCACCACCACTTCACATGCTGTCTTCAAAAGAGTTTTGTCTCCTTGGGATGTAGGTGGACAGCTGAGTCTTGACATGGGGGTTTGGCTCTTGTTTTTGTGCCATACGCTTGTGAAGCGGTTGCTTAGTTTCCCTTATACAAAGGTCTGAGTGCTCCTCGCTGCACTGGACGCAGCTCAGCTTTCTTCTGTTTGTTTTATCCTGTGGGGTTTTGTTTGAGGGTGTTGTTAGGTTTGAAGTGCGCTATGATCTGGTGTTTGGAGAAAATCCTTCTCCAAACACAGGCACATATGAAAGGACATTGTTTTTGTGTCTCTGTTTTTTTCCCCAACTATTTGAAGCCATTGTGTTGGAAGCATAAACACTTGAGCAGAGTTGTAGAGCTAAATATTCACGTACTTCTGCACAAACTGAAGATTCCAAACCGTTTGCTGTTTTTATTCAGAATTTGCTGCTATTTGTGTATTCTTATGTCTGACGGTCTTTCATTGTGTCTGCAAACATCTCAGCTCACCTCAGAGTGTGGCTTGGGTGGTTGTAACCATCCTTAGTCTAATCTAAGTTTGTTCAAACTTCCCTTTGGCCTCGTCTGCAAAATGCATGTTAAGGCAAATGAATAGAACCAATGTTTTGCTCACATCTCCAATCTGTACATATACATGCAGCTAGAGGTTGACCAATATAATGTTTTTTCTGTTGCTGACGCTGTTCTCTAGAAATCAGGGAAGCCAATGGCCAAATACAACCCCATTTTTTTTTTTTTTTTTTCTTGTCAGCATGTATTTTTCATTTCACAAAAGATAATAATTTAGTTCACTTATTTTTATTTATGTATCTCCAAGTCGCAACAAAAGTCATCTAAGGGCAAAAACATTCCCATACATTATAAAAGCTAATTGGTAAAAGTTATCCAAGCAGATTGCGTTGAATTGTCACTTCCTCGCAGTCTCCCATCCTGTAAGAAATGCTTAACTTAAATTATTGTATATTTAGCAGCTCTTAGAAGAACTTGTACGCTTAAAAAATACTGAACTGGTTGGAGCAGCAGCTGCCGCCACTTTATTTTTCTACTTGGTAATTGTTTAAGTATGTACAAGCATGGCTGGTTGCTGTCCACATAGAAAAAGATGGTGTCATTCACATAATGGAGAACAAAACATTTTTCATTCATCCAAGCATCTTTTCCATTTTTGGTTAATCAAAAGTCGGGTTGCAAAGACCTCAGGCCAAGGAGCGAAACCAAGACATCCCTCTCTACAGTAACGCTCTTCAGCTCCTTCTTGGGGATCCCAAGATGCTCCCAGGATATATAATCCCTCCAGCAGGTTCTAGGTTTTCTCTGGGGCCTCCTTTCAGTGGGACGTTTCTTGCACGGTTCCAAAAGGAGGTGACTGGGAGATATCCTAATCAGATGCCTGAACCACCTCAGTTGACAGAACTCCCAGATGACAAAGCTCTGAAGGAAGCTCATTTCAGCTTTTTGTGGCTGGGGTCTTGCTCCTTTGGTCATCATCCATAGCTCATGAACATAAGTGAGGATTGAAATGAAGAAGGACCAGTAAATTGAGAGCTAAGCTCCTTTTACTCTAACAGAGCAGAGCAGCATCCTCATTACTGCAGACAAAGCCCCAAACAGTCTATCCATCTCTCCCTTGATCATGTCATCACTTGTAAACAAGATGCCAAGATACTTCAACTCCTACACATAAGGCATAAATTCACAGGTTGAGAACCATGGTCTTGAACTAAGAAGAGCTGCCTCTCATCCTGGCTGCTTCACAGCTTCACACTCTGCTGCCAACTGCTCAAATGTACACTAAAAAGAGGAGACGCTGAGATTCCCAAACCAGACACCCTTTGCCTTTAAACCTTTTGTCTATGAACACCACAAACAAAAGCTGAGACAAGGGGCAGTCCTGGCAGAGGCCAACCTGCATCAGAAATGAGCTGGACTTTAGGCTGACATTGTGGACACGTCTCCTGGTTGGTTATACAGTGACCACATCGTCACAAACTTCCATGTCCACAAAACATAGACATCATTTCCGTAATAACTCTGCAAAAGTAAAGTATTTTTTCAATATTTTTGTTCATGTTGGATTTAATCTGAATGTGCAAACTTGAACCATATCTGAAATCGGTTCCACCTCCAAGGTTCTCAGGAGATTGCTCCATCTTCAGTCCATGTGTGGCCTGAGGGTTAAATCTGGGGCTCAGTTGAAAGCAGAAAGTGAGGACAATTATGCAAATATTCATCCTCCTTTGTCCAGGCTGTGGTTATATTCACAGGAGCCAGACGTAGGAGGGCTCAAGCTGGAAGAATCTGAACTCACATACACATTAATGCCAACTCTCTATTCCATAAACTTGGCTGCGTAACCTATTAAAACTCCTTTCCAGTGGCATCCCTTGTGTCCCTCTCCTGCTTACTAGTTCACACCAACTTTTATTTATTTTCACTTTGGCAAAGTATGCTTGAGCAACTCTCCTTTGCTTGATAAATATGAGAAAGTAGGTTTCCCATTGTGGTCAGAGTTCAGTAATTCTCGCCCAGGACTTTGTATTTACCTCCACATGTCACTGGCAAACAAGATCTTGAAACCTGGTCATGAGTTACAAAACAGCTATTTTTCAAGCTATTAGGATGGCTTCCTATACCTCTGTTCATTATGAAAAAATAAAAAAAAAAATACCATGTTGCCCACAGCTGCACAAACACACTCGCTTAAACTTCCTAATATTTCAGAAATAATACCGTCTTAGTTCATTTGTTTAAAGAGCACTTGGTGTCCGAGCCTGGAGGAGAAAGGAAGGAATTAAATGGCTTTTCTGCTTTGCAAAAGAATGTCAGCCAGTGGCAAAATGTACATTTGCTAATGGAGTGTGGCTGTTAAATGTGAAGTGGCGGGAGAGGAGAAAAAACTAACTGGCTGTGGAAATATTGATAAGGCTAAAGGGCGATATGAAATATATCAGAGAGCAGCGGCAGCTCTGACAGATTCTAAGATTATTATTATGTTAAACTGTTGCCTTACAACAGTGCATATAATTACATTGCCTGAAAGAGGACAACCATGCACTTTTTTTCCCTCCAATTGATGTAGATTTATGTCAAACCTTCATTTCAGTCCTGTAGACAAATAAATGTCCTTACGCTCGATATAAAAGACTGAGACCTGAGCACATTATATTTTATAAACAAATCTAAGAGCAGGAAATAAAAACATGTTACTTTTGTGCTTTTCATTTTTACTCCTTTTTGTTGCTAACAGGATGCTTACATCACACCAGCACATCAATTAAACATCGTCAGCTATAGTTTTCACCGGAGTTCTGGAAATATTTTCTATTGCACTACTGTTTCAAATAGTTTCTACTTAGAGCCAAGATCACAATTTGCTTGAACCTTTCATCTTTTTGATCATTTTAGATTTTTAGCTTTACATATTAAGTCAGTGTTTGATAGTAAATTTGCGTATTTAACTTATAGCTGATCCCAGTCCTGTGACACACTGATGTCCAGGCTGGACATCACCTCCTCCCCAATGACGCCTGGATTTATGAACCAGCGTCCCACAGCTCTGTGCGAGATCAAGCAAGTATAGAATATAAATGGATGGATAGATGAATAATTAATGCCAAAATTTCCTTTGAATACCACCAGTGGTACTTGTACCACATTTTGAGAACCATAGGTTTCAATCAGTGGGCTGCAATCCTGGTCCTCAAGGGCCACTGTCCTGCATGTTTTTGTTTTTTCTCTGATCCAACACACGTGGTTTGAATTAATGGGGGATTATCAGGCTTCTGCAAAACATGAAGAGGTGATTTAAACACTGAATCAGGTGTGTTGGAGCAGGGAAACAACTAAAACATGCAGTATGGTGGCCCTCGAGGACCAGGATTGGACACCACTGGTTTAAATGATGCCAGTCAGGACGAGATTGCCTTGGGAACTTTTCTTTTATTGCCTAAATCTAAATTCCTGAACTTTTGAGTTGGAATCAACAAATAATTGTATTTAAAAAAAAAAATTGTTGTTTAAAAAAAAACAAAAAAAACATTAACTCTGTGAAATTATGAAATCCTTGTGAACAAAATCTTTGTTGTAGTTGAGAGGCAGTAAGTAAATGAGTGAAACTGATTTTGATATTGACAATACAGATCCAACAATATAATTTATTTTAAATTTGGAAGTTGTTTCTTTAAATTGTAGATGCGGGAACTCAAAGAATAGAAAGTTTAGCTTGAACTGATCGTCTGTTGTGCTCACAGTGAGACAGATTCCCGTTTTCTGCAGCATAAAAATCAATTCAGTGAGAAAACTTAGGATAAAAACAAAAAACGTAAAGCAGTTAATTTAAATTCTCCAACTAGGCTTTTTTTTAAATTTAGTTTACTGATGTAGAGCTTCATTTAGAGGGAAAGCAGATTATTGTTGGGAAGAATGGGGGGAATGTATGTAGATTGTTTCTCAGAGGTGAGAGCAGCTTTGCTGTATTTTAACCCATTGGGGAAAAACTGTATGTGTGTCTGCTTCACTTTCAGTTGTTTACCCCTAAAACTCCACGTATTCTAACAAAAAAGGCTGACTCATTCATAAACACCTTTTCTGCTTTCTAATAGAGAAAAAAATGCTTGTATTGTTGACATAATTTTCTGTCAAAAAACACACCATTTTGGTTCAAAACGGACAATCTCTACAGTAAAACATTTCTAAATGGAGACACCAGAGCTCTGCAACAAATGAGAACATAATAGTTTAGGCTTGCTGGCCTCTAATAGTAAAAATACAATAATAGTTGCAGCATATAAAAGCATTTTTGTTCTGTTTTGGGTCTTTTAAACATGTGCGTCTCTGTATGTGTGTGACTCTTTGAGTAGTGATGTAGCTGCAGTGTGACTGACCTCCACTAAACTGTCCATTAACCTTCAAAACACACAAACACACACTCCCTTGTCTGTCTCATTTGGCAGAGTGCACCTCACACTGGAGCCCGGTGCTTTGTAGCTGGCCTGTAGTGTGTTGTGTTTGCGTGTGTGTACACTGGAGTTGTGTGTGTTTGCATATGGAGCTGTTTCAACATGTGACGCCTGGGCATTTTTGGCTGATAGACTGGCGGGGTGGGAGGGGAGGGGCAGCCTCATGGCCAGTGTTCAGTCTGATTTCTGCAAGCACAAATGTGACCGTCTGGATGCGGGACAGCGCTGACTGAAAGATGGATAGATGGGGGTGTAGATGAGAAGTGAACTTGGCTTCCTTCAGTGATTTTGTGATGAAATAATTTACATTGTTCCCTTATTTTTTAAGAGGTGCTGAGTTGCAGCAAAAAAAAAAGAAAATGGGGTAAATACTTCCAGTGATGAATGTGCTGACAAGGACCCAAAAAATAACATTGCATGTGGGTTTACATGTCGTAAGAAACAAGTAAAAAGAAAAATGGTTCCTAAATAACAGAATCTGTGAGAGTATTTTTTTTTTTAGCCTTTAACAGTTCCCTTTGTTTTATGTGTTGACAAGAATGTATGATTGTCTGAGCTATATCTCCAAGCAAAACAGATTTGTGCAACAAATATTCCTTTTTCCTTCTCAGACTTCTCTTGGGCCCATGTCTGGAAGAGGAAAAAAAACATTAAAGAATAAAAAAACATTTTGTTTCTACACTTATTGACTTCTCTGTAGACAGTTGCCCAAAATTGATAGTGTGTTTGTTTGGTGGATAGATTAAAAAACGGTAGCTTGCTTTCTAAAAAAAAATGAAATGAAACAAAACAAAAAAACCCAACAAAGTAAAAAAAAAAAAGGGCCCAGTGCACGTTTTCAGTCTCATTCCAATAATATGATTCCATGACAGTGTTGGTTGATTAATTTAGTGCATAAAAGAGCATTTCAGACAGAGCTGCTCTCGGATGTGTCTGATCAGCAGCCAAATGTATTCTTTTTTGATTAAGTGATGACCAGTACATGTAAGAGACAGACGGACTAATGAGGAGGCATCTGCTGGCTAAAAGATTTACAAGGAACTCATTCTAAGATTAATGGGGAGCTTTAGTGTTGACCTTCAAAAGCAGCTGAAATAAAGATAAAACCTCCAAAATTTACTGGTTTGTTTTTAGAAGCTTTCAGCGTCGTATCATGGTCCTCTTCTGTGGATTGCTCTGGCTCGAGTGTCATAATGATAGCTGAATGTAGAGCATTGGTCCTGGGATAAAACAAACAAAACTTAATATAAATATTAAACTAACATGACTGGTTAAGCAGTTTTCTAATCTGAATGACTATTAAGTGCAATTTCCACATTTAGAAACAAATTTATACATTTAAATGACATACAAAGCATTCACACAACAACATATCTGAAGAGATTAGAGGTTCAGTTTATTACTCAAAGGAAACCTGAAAATCAGAGCTGGAGGACTCCGGACCAATCCATGTCATGAACATTCTGCTCTACCTCCTGAGTCAACAATACATTTAAATTCCCAACTTATCATAAACTCGTGCTTGGTCAGAAACCCATTGAGTAACTTATTAATGCATCGAAGATCCATTGAACGTCACTTTTTAATCCTAATAAATTTTCTTACGTCTTTTTTGGTAGTTTGAAACTGATAAACCAGCCCCACAAATGCTGAACACGTTTTTATGTTCACTTGTTAGCATCATCCTGTAGAGGTCTGATAGGAGGCTTGGTGAAGTATCTCACTGGATTGCAACTGTTGGAGACTAGTTGGTGACTCAGAATTGCCATAAAAATGAATGCAACCCAACCCCATCTTGCAATGAGTGCAACTGGGTTTTCAGAAACCAGTTTTTTGTTTAAATCACAGCCCATTTTCACGTGCTTTGTTTGCAAAAATGAATTCTAGGCCGTGTGCATCATTTTGTTGCCCACCTCCACCTACTTGCTTGGTACCCATGTTGGCAGCCGGCCCAAAATTTGTTTGAATCTACCAAAGTACACTTTTAAAATGAAAGGTAGATTTTTGTTTTTAAATGATTTAATCTTTACATTTGGTATTTTATTTATTTATTTATTTATTTTTTAAAACCTGGACATTTAGGGCTGCAGTCGCAAGTATTTTTGCTAGTGCAGGTGTCAAAACAACGGCTATAATTTACAAAAATTAAAGTGAGAAAGGTTCAAAAAGGCTTTGAGACGCCCGCAACAAAATTGAGAAGGGTTCTAAACATCTACGGCAATTCATTGCGTAAATTTTTTGAACATTTTCAAAATTTAAACTAGAAGATTGCGAGCCTCTGCGACTTATTTGAGGAAACTAACACCTGCAGAGGTTTTGAGACGTTTTGGAAACTCGCAAATGCTGTTTGCCTGAGAGTTGTCAACAGTTGAACCCACCGAGATACAAGCTTTAGGAAACGTTGGGCTGATTGGCGCAAATTCGCTGGATTTATTAACACAAGACTTCCATTTGAGACAAACCTTTGGGCAGCCATTTTTCTCTTCTACTATATTTATTTGTACATTTTAACACTGTTATTCTTTGCAAGTATCTGTTTAAATTTAGTTTACAAAACTATTTGTTCAGGATTTGGAGGGCATCATCGTTGCCAAAAACTTATTGTATGTTTTTTTTTGTGACTTATCTTTATCAAAATAATAGTTCTAAAAAAGAAAATGTCACAGCATTTTACAAACCCCCGTCAGTGAGCTCCACAGTTGAACATACTTTTTTTTTTTCCATCCCAGGGACAAGTTTTCAGAGCCTGCCTTCATGTTTTAGGGCAGTTTTGAAAAATTTAGCTCTGTGGATAATTTTAGAACCCCTGTTTTAAGTTGCTGCTTTTACTACACATAATATTTGTTGTTCAATTTAAACTTTGCTTTCTCCTCATTGTGCAAGCCTGACTGCGCAAAGGGGACGCACTTTTTCACAAATGCATGCTCACGTAATCTGTCCGAAAAAATCAGTCCCAGACACATGGGAAGGTAATCCCTGAGAAGCAGAAAGCATTTGGTCATTCAGCAGAAAGTCGTCTTTTTTTCAGATTGTCGTACTCTGGTTTACAGTAGTAAAACAAAACTGAGCAAAATTTGTCTAACAAATAAATAGAGTTCAGAGACAGATTTCAGTCCCAAACCCCACTAAAGATGAGCATTTTAAACAAAAATACTATTAGATTTATTTAAGTACAAACCGATACCCCTTTACTATTCCAGTGCTAAATATTATAGTTCAAAATGTGTCAGCATGACAAATGTTGTTGGTGAAAAAAATGACCTGTAGAGTGTTTATCTTAAAACATTGTCCATCCCCAAAACTTATAAATGTTCAGCTGTATGCATGTTACCAAATGATATGTATATAAAGACATTAAAAACAGTTACTTTTTCAAGTTTTATTACTTACATATCATGCGATCTTAATACTTCTGGGGAAATCAGAGTTGTTGTAAACATTTAAAGAAAAAAATAGTTTATGTAGACACATGACAGTTGACACTGAAGACATTTTGTAAGGAAGTGTTCATGATGAGAGAAATGACATCAGAGCCTGTGCTAGCTCTGTTTAGTATATCTTAAAAAAGCTGCAGCTCACAGTTGATTAGCTTAGCATAAGAATTGGAAAGTACTATTCACTTTCTGTCCAAAGATGAGTTGCCAGGCAACTGGCACTGAAAACTACCAGAGCATCTTTTTCTTCTCTAACCACAACTTCACTTCATAACCGAGCTCCCACTGCTTCAATTAAGGTCTGAAACTTGCACTGAACTGTACGGTATAATTTAAAACATAAGTATATCAAAATGTGGAACAGTTTAAATAGAGTTATCAGTCCAATCAATAAGTAAAAGGTGTATTTTCTTATTTTTTTTTCTCCCCCTCTGTTAGGGTTATCTGCCAGCCAATGCTGAGAGGAGAGAAAGTGTTCTACAAAGGAAGAGACAAGAATATTTTGGCTTCATCCAGCAATACTATGACTCTCGCAATGAAGAACATCATCAAGACACGTACAGACAGGTAAAACTATAGCACATACAATGATCCACCATAATCCCAGGTGCTTGAAGAGAAGGTGATTGAACTTTCGGATTGAAGTCCAATTACCTTTGATTCAAGCACCTAGAATTACCATGATTTGGATGATTGTGAATCTACACTGATGACTAGTTATAACATTATGATCACCCAGCGAGTATTGAATAGCACACCCTTGTCATCAAAGGCGTTTTGAGCCTTAAGGGCATGTGCAGGAAACTCCAGTGGGTGCCTTGGGGTGGCTGTTGATTGGAATTTCCTTCCTGAGATAACATCAGATTTCACAAGATTGTTGATGTTGGGAATGTAAATGGATTGTAATTTGCATTGGAGCAAGATGAGTAATGTTACTATACGTGTTGGTGGTCATATTGTTATGGCTATTTGGTGTTATATGCATTCACAGGACAGTGCATGCAGACGGTTTATGAATTTATTCAAGATATACCTTTTTTTGTTTTTTGTAAAACTCATGTGGACTTGAAGAGCAGACTGAAAAATGGACAACAGAGGTCACTGTGCAATTACCAAAATGACCTCCTGTAAATATAACTTTCCTTGGAATAAATCAGACTATTTGTCACAATATTAAGACTTTAACCTTGATACAGATCCTTACATGTGAGGGTGTTTCCAAACACTGTTTTTCAGCTTTGTGTTTCATGTTGTCTTGATGTCTGTAGAATGGATAATCGTTACTCTTAGCCTCTTTAAACAGAGTTAAACTGCTAATTCTACATCAAATCCATGTGGGATTCTCAGGAATGTGGTGCTACAGGAGGGTTTAAATGTTTGTTCCATTGAATGAGCCATCAATTTCAAAAAAACAACCAAAATGTTACTGACTGTAAGTTGCTCATTGACAACACAGGCAGATGACAGTTTCTACAGTTTGGTCATTGTTGTGTTGATGACAGATTCAAGTTAACAGTCTCGTCTCACAGAAGAGACAAGTATGCTTAGATTCCTTTTGGGGTTTTATAGAAGATTGGATGATGGTTTAATAAAACTGACTAAGTGGTATCAGTGTGGGACCTTTATAATTAAAACCATTTGGCGATATGTCTCTGTTCTCAGTGGTGTGGTGTGAATTTGTATGCCAGCTAACGGAGGTCAGATCAAATTACTGATACAATTAAAAATGGGCATGTTATCAGTTACTAGTTTTAGTTTTATCGAGTCTGTAAATGGCATCTTTTTGACAGTTATCCTGTTGCTATACCCAGTTATTTTTCAAGAAATACTTTCTATGCTCCGTTGTTATTGTGCTCTTTTGTCTTTCTTTCTGATGTACTTCTGGGTCTGCTTGTGTTGACTATGAGACGAGTGTGGTCGAGCTCTGCTTAGAGTAGAAGACAACCAGCTTCAAAGAGCTGCCCAAATGAGCACTTTTCTTTGGTTTTGAACATGTCTAACTGACTTATTCTTCAGTCTTTTCCCCCACCTGCACTCGTTCGTTTTTAACACGCGTCTACTTTCTGTTCACTTGGAGCTGATATGAAACATCACAGTGGGTTGCCAATCGCAAAACGCACATTCTTCATATTCCGTCCAATTTTCCATCGATCTCCTCACAGTGTCAGAAAGCTGGCACACTTTGTTTTTCCTGATTGTTTGGATCATGTCTTGTAGCCCGTCTTCTGCCAGATTCTGCTTGTTCTTGATTTGGCTTGATTGGTCATTTTGAGCGTTTTTCTTTTTTTTGTTTTTGCCAATCACCTGTTTGGATCTTGTTTCTGTCTTTTGTGTTTCCCCTTGTAAGTTTAACAGACAGAATAGGAATGCATATCCTTTAGTCTTTGTCTTGTTTGTTTGAATCATCTCTATTTATATTTTATGGTTCATCATCGATTTGAATAGCCATCTGTTTCTGGAGTTTTTTTACTCATGTCTTTTACATCCTTGTTTGTGTTGCTGGTAACTTGCCCAAGCAGCTTGTGTATATACAGTATATTTAAATATGCATGTGTGGAACTTCCAGCTTGCTCTACAAGATTTTAAGTACATTTAATTAGCTTTTTCCCATAGGAAGTATTCGGTAAATCTTTTAAACATTTAAAAAAAATAATAAGTGGTAGAAGAAATGCCCTGGGAGTTTGTTGAAAGACATTGACTTTGTGTTTAAAACTTAAATTTAATTCTTCTGCTAAAGTGGATATGAACATATTGGACCAGTAAGAGAATCAAAGGAATGGACATTTTTTTTGTAGATTTTTAAAATTCTTCAAGTTTTGTAGGTTTTAACAAACCTTAAAAGTGTAGTATGTAGAGATTGCTGGGGTAAAATGACTTACCATGTTCGGTTTTAGATATCCTTTTTATAAGGAAGTCATTTCATCGCAGTTAGCAGATATTTGTGTTTAGTCCTCTCAATCATCTTGCCCTTCAGCAGATGCTTGTAAAGAGCGTTAGCTGCTGCTGCTTATCTCTTCATCCGGTACTTGATAAGAATCTGGAGTAATACACTTTGATAAAGAAAAATATCATCAGTGGGCAGTGCAGCCGCTTCTTTGTATGTTGAACTTCAGGCAGATACACTTGGTGGACTCACTATTCAAATTTCTGATTAAAAAGTGGTTTTACTTTAGGCTGGAGATAAGTGGTCATATGGCATAGCTGTTAGTTCTCCAATTTCTGCCGTCAATTTTTAAATGTCGTCTTCACTTTTGCATATTTGCAGCTTAAACTTGCACCTGTTAGTCTTGTGATCTGCCTGTAATTAATAATGCTCCAGATACTTGGTCCTCAAAGTGGTTGCTTTTGAAAGTTTCATTGTGAGTGCGAGGGAAGGTCTCAGCCCGACCAGCACAGCAGAGTTTGATAACAGTCACTTTATCAAGGGGTTCAAAAGTTTCAGAAGTAGGAGGCTATTTAGAAAAAGTAGGGGGTTAACCAAGGGAGGTCTGAGGGTCCCTCCCCAAGAAAAATGTGAAATTTAGAACATCAGAAATGCATTTTCGTGGCATTTGGAACAAGGCTGGGAGTGTCTTTGAAAAGTCCAACATTAGCAGTTTTGGAGGATAATTTGTGAGAATTTTTGACTTTTTGGAAGGCCTGGGAGAGTTTTCAGAAAATCAAATAAAGAATTCATTTAGCCAAGACAAGGAACTATCACCCAAGGCAGTAAAGCTGAAGTAAGTAATCTTGTAAAATAGATTTGAATAAAAACATATAGACTGGAGATTTGAAATAGATTGTCTTGGCATTGTTTTTGGTTGGTACAATCCAACAGTTCTCTTCTTGAACATTCTGACGTCTGTCCTTCACGGCCTGGAAAACAATGCAGTGTCTGGCCCCCAACATCGACCAATCAGAAGCCTAGATAGTGTTACAACAACAGCTCTTGCTTGCTTGCTCAATGATGGCTGCGTTGTGTTGACATGAGTTGATAATACTGAAATCCATTTAACATTATGTCTAACACGTCTTCTTCATGTTGCTGTCAGATCCATATAGACATTCCTAGGATGAGTCCTGAATCTTTGGTGCTGCAGCCAAAGGTGACAGAGGTAAGGTGTCCACCGCGGACTGGGCTGTGGTTACAGTCCCGAGTAACGAGCGCGCACCCGCTTACGGACCATTTCAGTTGGCTCTGCTCCAGCTGCTGCCCTGCATCCGTCTGGCTCCCTTCTGATGAATCTGTCCGCCTGTTGTGTCGTTCATCTGCGGGTTAGACAGTCTGAAATGGTGGAAAACGTGGTCTCACTAAAGCAGAAACACACACAATGGCACTCACAAGCACATAGGATCACAGAGGCACCTCATTATGCAAACACATTCATGCGCACATTCACACTGAAGACCACAGCTGCTTTCCATTTCAGAGCGCTGAAACCCCAGTCTGACTTCAATCAAGAACACCAATCCACTAACTGTTGCTGTCGCTCTGTTTCTGTCATCGTCTGTAATGCCCAGATCTATGCTAACCTGCCTGTTGCTTCCGTGTTTGTCTTTTTTTTTTCTCTCTTTCTCTCTCTGCAGATTCACATTGACATACCGAGAACTAATCCTCTTATTCCTCTCTTTCAACAAGCTTCTGTTCAAGAGGTGAGACCCTTCAGGAGCACACACAATGCACTTCATGTAGCAGGGTTTTCCCTTTTGCTTTAAGGCAGATCGGCTAATTGCTTATACCCTGGGATCACATCAATTTAAAGTTTTAGTTCAGTGGGGAAAATGCAGTAAAAGGAAATAAGGGATTAATTAAAGTATGCCACAGAAACATTTTAAGCGTTTTTTTTTTCCTTATCTGCCTTGGCAATTGAAATGGGAAAACCCTTGCTTCGGCACATTGCATGACGCTGGTATGGAAACATAAATTAAAAGCACAAATGCATAAATAATTATTGCAGGCATGCCGAGGATCAGACACTGTAAAACTTTCACCCAGCATGATTGACGCTCTGATATCTTCTGCTTTCTTTGCGCTTCTGAATAAAACATTTCGCTGTTTTGTTGAGGATGTATGAAGTAATTGTCTTTAAAACCTCTTAACCTTTTTGTTTAACAAGGTTTGAGTCCTTAGCTAATAGCTTTATTAGTTAAAATAAATATTAGATGTAAATGTTATAATATGTTTGTAGGTCCAGCAGGTCATCAGGACTATCAGCAAAGGTTTTCAGTGCCACTTGATACAGAAACGAACCCAATTCCTTTTATTTACATTGCTGATGTTATTAATACGGCACTTCTGGGCAGGCATGTAACAAAAATGGCCCGAGTAGCCGAAAGCAGAACATTCCCATAATGAGATGGAGGCTAATGAGGAGTCCAAGACTTCAGGCTGATTCGTGTGCTCACCTGCACAGAGGTGTCAGCGAGCCTCTCATACAGTAAATATTTCTGTGTGTAAAAGCAGAGATCCTCCAGCATCCAGCAGTGTAAAGGCTCCAGTATGCACACAGGCACTTTAGTTCACACTCACAGCACCCAAGGCAGTGCCACCTCCCACTGCCAGCATTTTGTACAGGTTAAAATCCTGCTCTGTAATCAGAGCAGTAAGGAGGAAATGAGATCAGACAGGGACGACTCCCCACCAGCTTTTCTAGAACTACTACTGTAAAAATGTTGTATTTTTCCGCCTTTTCTTCCGAAGCAGAAGACAGATTTTTCTCTGTTATCCCCACGCAGCAGCTTGGCTCTTTTTGCGTTCAAAATAAAAGCAACCAAAGCGTACTGAAATATTCACACAGCTTGATCCGTAAACGTAGTGCCTTACAAAAGTATTCATTCCTCTTTGTAATCTTTCTTCTTTGTTGTCTTACAACCTAGAATTTAATTGGATTAAAAGCATTAATTTAACCAAAAAAAACAACAAAGCAAAATCAGATTAATGAAGTCGAACAGGGGAAACGAAACTTGTTTTAAATATTAAAAAAGCAACTGAGAAGTAATGTCCCTTTGCTTTGAAACCCCATCTATTCCCTTCAGAAGCTAAATAATTTGTTAAATTGTTAAATAAACACCTGTTGTAACAGCCAGTGAAACACCTCTAAGTAGTGAGGACTATCACCAAGCAAGAGACGGCATGAAAACCAAGAAACACTCCACACAGATCAGAGACAGAGGAGATGAGAACTGATTAAGGTTAGTTTGTTAAATAAAAATATCCCAGAACCCTGAACATCTCACTAAACACCATTTAATGAGATGTCACCACAGAAAACCTGCCAAAAAATGGTCGTCCACCAAAACCCACGGACTGGGTAAGAGGGGCAATATCCTCCCCTAAGATGTGGAAAAGGGTGCTGTGGTCAGATGAGACCTAACTTGAGCCTTTTAGGCCATCAAGAGTAATTCTCTGTCCAATCTGTCACCCCTCATCATGGTGAGAACACCATCATTACAGTGAAGCATGGTGGTGGTGGCAGCATCATGAGAGGAATGAGAACGACTTGTTTGAGACCAGGACATATTTGTTGGTAGAAATATTGCTTTTAATCAAATTATAAATCCAATGAAATGTCGTGTTATAAGGCAACAAGATATACCAAGAGAGATGGATACTTTTGCAAGCCTCTGTATGTTGGCATGGCAACAGACTCCAAACACCAAATTCAGTCTAAACCCCCCCTCCTCCTCTCTGTTTTCCTCACGTTTGTCACTGCTAAGCTCAATTTTGATCAAATTTTTCTGTGTGAGTGTTTAAACCAATCCTGCTTGACCTTTTTTCAGTTTATGTGCAAGCATCAGTGAAGGGCTTTTGTCCTCAACTTTGTCACAATATCCTGTCCACCTTCTTTAAGATTAGCCATATCTAAGTCTTCAAGGTCTGGAGCTAAAATGGAATAAAGCTGTATCCGTGTGACACTGGAGACAAAATAAAGCTGATTTCCTGGTAAAAGAATCCGAAAACAATGAGAGATTAGCAGAATTTTGACTTAAACCTGAAGAAAATTCTCTCTGAGCTCTTATTTTTCCTGTTTTTCCACACAAACATTGAAATGGCTCTCTGCCCACAGTAAGAGAAGGTTTGGGCCTGAGTTCACTCAGAATGTCTCTGTGTGAAATATGCATGTCAGCTTTTGAGGTTGCATGAAAAGAAAGTCCCATTACCCACTCACCCTGCTATCGCCAGCACCTCTACCTGTTTGATGGATGCGGCTTTGATAAGAAAAGAGGAGGCAGGTAGAGGAGAAAGTCTGAGAAAAGAGCATCTCACCAATATCTCCTGTCTCACATCACCTTGGTTAGGTTATATTTTGTTTTAAAAAGAGCTATGGGGTTATTCAGAAAGTCACTTATCCCCAAAACAAAAAAAAGAGCTTGATGGGTTGGGTACATCAAGATATGAGAAATGTTTTTTATATTTTTTGACGAAGGGGCGGGGAGCCATTTGCACAGCAGAAAAACAAGCCTAGCATCAAACCTCCTTCATTTCACTGAGCCTGACAGCATTAAACAGTCACTTATAACGAAGATGGAAATGTTTGCCTTACCAAAAAAAAAACTATAGAAGGTGATGCAGGTGAAGAATCCTTGAGGGGGGAAAAAAACATGAGACAAACTGAGTGGAGAGGAGGGGAGCGTGCAAACACAAAAACACAGCACGAAGTTCAAAGTGAACCTTTTCTCTTTAAAAACAAAAAAAATATGAAAAAAATCAGCTGAGGAGTTAACCTGTCAGTTGTTGCTTATTGATGATGGAACAGAATTAAAAAGTAATCTCAAATTCAGACACGCCTCAACCATTTCCACGATATTTGCAATTGTCATTACTGATTATTTATTCATTCTGTATTTTATTATTCTCCAGGCCTTTAACGAGCACAAAAACAAGAAATTATGTTATCAGCAACAATTTACCTTAAATCTGCTGCATTCAAGTAATAAATATCTGTGTAAATAAAAGGGAGATGATTTAGCACTTTTTGGAAGAATGCATATCGCCCGTCCTCTTTCATGCCAGTATTTTCAACTAAAATAATCTTATGCTAAGAAGCGACAGTGTTATAGGCATTTTGGTCAAACTTTGTCAATGATATGTGCGATTTTACGTGATAATCTAAAATCTGTAGCATTTTGTGTTCACTAAGATCATTTAGTGACCATCGTGAATGGGGTTGACTCAAAAAGTTACTCACTTAAAGATTACTAAATTAATAAAATCTGTTCAGTGGTTCGAGATATTTTTTTTATCACTACAGACAAAGCTTTGCCTTTTGGCGACAGGCGATATAAAAGGTTCCAGTGGAATAAAACGGGCTGTTGCAGACAAATAAAATACTTGTGTAACATTTAGGTAATTGATGTTGATGCATCACTTAGTTGGAAACCAATATTCAAATTAAATGACTTTCCTTAACGCAACAAAGCCAATAGCTTCAAACGTAGTAATGAGAGTAACTTTACCCTTGTAACATGGACATTTGTGAGTTATTCTACTCCTCACTTTAAACATTCCAGTGTTTCCTTTTTTACCCAACTTATTGGACCGTAATTGTTCTGATTCCTGTTCCTGATTTTTCCACGTTGCACTCATTTACTAAGACCTTATTAATGAAAACGTGCAATTATAAGTTTCCCCTATAATCTTCATTCCGGCCTGGTAATATGCAACTGAAACAACTAAACAGACCGCGGGGGCACATCGGCGCTGTTGGCGTCACTTTCACGGCACAGCAGGAGCTCTGAAAATGGTTTATTTACATTCGGCGTTTTGCCCTTTCTGTTTGTTCTTTAATTACTTACTCTGCAGTAATTAAAGGCTCTTCTGACCTGAGTGTTGCCCAGGCAATGAGCAGAAAAGTGCAACTTGCTCTGTTTTGGCCCCATATGGATTTGTGTTTGCCCGCTGAGCCGACACGGTTGTAGGGGAAACGCTGCACTCTCTTCTCAAGGTTTTTTTATTTCGTCAATTAAAATCGACTGTATTTATTTTGCTTAAATATGCAGGTTGTGAAATCTAATATCTTTTTGTTCATTTCAACGTCATCCCATGTGTTTGTTGAAGATCTTTGAGCGCATCCTGTTCATCTGGGCCATCCGCCACCCGGCCAGCGGCTACGTGCAGGGCATCAACGACCTGGTCACGCCTTTCTTCGTCGTCTTCGTCTTTGAGTATATTGGTGAGTAATGTCCCGCTGTCCCTACCTCTATTTTATCCTTTCTACTTTTACTTTAAAACTCTCTAATCTGTTGTGTAATGCTCTTTTGAAGTGAGGGTCTGTCATCTCTCTTTGCTGTCCATCTTTTTAAAGTGCTGTTCTCCACAGTCCTTTTTGTAGCTGGCAATAAGCAAGATTTAGTTGTTCGCCTGCACATGTTGCAGAAAACCTCTCCTGGGACCCTCAAGGAGGTCTCTTTTTACAGCCGACTGGTCCCCCTGTAGCTCTTTACCTGTCTTGTTTGATTTAAGATGGATTAAAGTTAGGACAATCTGAAAAAAATCCAATTTTTTTTTGGTTTGTATTTTTCTGGTTTGACAACATAATAGTTTTTTGTTTTGTTTGTTTTTCAGTTGAGTTTTATTTCTATAGGTACCTCTGTCCGATACCCTGGTGGATTTCCAATGATGAAGAGAGAACACTAGAAGTTAATTTTAATGTATACATTTTATTATAAGCTGGTTAAAATTTAGATTAAAACCAGAAATTGGAAAGAAAAATTTAAATTCTAAGTCAGAGCTGTACAGAAAGTGGAAATCGGAATAATCTTAACGGTTTTCCTCCATTTCCTCCACTTTTGTTTCAGTGCACACTTCCTTTTTAGTTCATGTCTGAATATGCTTTAAAGTTCTATTTATCAAGACATTTTCTGGTTAACACTTCTGATGAGGCCGTGTGTGTGTGTGAGTCGTGTTAGCGTGTGTGTTTGTGCACACCCCACTGTTCTCTCCAGAGCCCTCCTGCTGTTTGCGTTTATGCTATGCCACATTTACACAGATGAATGTTTTATTTTACTGTCACACTTAATTCCTGTGTCAGTGCAAACACACTACTTCAAAGTGCAAACAGACTGTAAGAAGAGACATGAATATGGTCAACGTAGCACGGATCTGAGTTTCATCTTTTTAGTCGTGTTTAAGCTACTAAAAAATAGGAACTAGCTTTTTTTTTTTTTTTTTTTCCTTTTTGGTTTGTTTGGCTACCATTTGTTGCTTGTATCAGATGGCTGACAACAGGAGCCCCCATGTAAAAAGAACACCAGCTGTGGTGCTGGGAACATTAGGGTTACACAGTAATTATATTGTTTTTCATTTTCTGTGCACAAATAAAACTAAAACAATACATTATTTGTCTATTTTCCCCAAGAAAAACAAACAGTTTCCCCAACAGCCTATTCCGATTTTGATTCCCACCCTGCTTATCTTGCAGCGTCATTTATTTCTTCAAATTGTTTAAAATGATCTCCACATACTTTAACATTAAAAGTATGCACGGAGAGAAATTTCAGCCCCAGGCTTTCGCTGCAACACTGCTGGATGTTTGCGTTTCCGCTTGCTTCCTCTGTAATGTTTGTTTCTATATCCTGTCTCCTTAATTTCCTTATGCTCCGATTTGGTCCATCAAGCTCTCTTTGAAGCCACTTAAAATAGAGCTGCTAAATGGAATCCACAATGCTCTCTGAGGAATAACTTGAACACTCTGGACCCACTGTGGTCACACAGATACAAGTTAAGTGTTGGGAAGCACGCCAGCAGTTGGACTCCGTGACTCTGGTAGTTTTCTGTTTTTACTTTTGGCATAGGAAACTTAACTCGCTGCTAATGAGCGTTTGTTTTAAAGCATTTCTTCTGCTTTTGTTCAAACTTCTACTACCAATTTGCTTCTTTCGGTACGACACAAAGCAGTGCAGGAGTCTTCAAAGCTACTTTTACAGCCTGTTACCGTTCAGTGCAAAGTTTACTGGAGAGATCAATTGGATTGCTTTTACCACAAACTAACTAGGAAGAGTTGTAATAATTGAAGGTCCTCCAAAAGACTGATTAATATTAGATTCAGCTCTTAAGAGAGATATTACACATAATGTTCTGAAGTGGCAAATCTATGACTTTGATGCTTGAAGTACGACAGATTTCAGTTTGAATCATAAATTAACGTTTTTTTTTTTTTAAAGATTTATCTTCGAGCTTTAAGCTACCAGGGGAATTTAAGTTCAGACACACATTTACACAAAGCCAGAACTTTTAAGTTTCTTAACTACAAAAAAAAGGTGGTCGACACAAGTGACCCCAGCTATCACTGGTCGAAGCTTGTCCGTCCTAAAGGAACACATTTCTCCTGATGCCTTTCATGCTGGAGTTTTAAACCAAGGTTACCTTAGGCTTAAAAATGATGGCGTTGTATTGGTTTTGGTCAAACCTTTTAAAAGACGTATGCACGATCTTATCTGGTGAGCTGTTGGCATGACTCTCAGCTGCTACCGCACCAACTTTAGTTCAATATCTCTACAACTGACTCCAAACGTTAATCATTTATTGTACATCCAATCATTACTTTGAGAGTTTCGATAAAATCCATTGAGTGCTTTATGAGATATTTTGCTAACATAGTTGACTCCAATAGGTAATGTCAAAGTTTTAAATACAGGTGTGCAATTTTTTTCGATTCAGCTTCTACTGCACCAAATTTTAGCTTAAAATCTGTAAGATTTTAGCCATTGTTGTGTTGACGAGGATTGCCTAGCTGTGGTGGCCATTTTGGATTAGGATAGCTGCAAACATTGTAGATGTGCATCCAGTGATTGCTTTCTGAGAGTTTCATTAAAATCCATCCACTGGTTCATGAGATTTGTCCTAATGCTGCAGACAAACACATGCACAGACAGACAAACCAATTATTGCCTTTTGCCTTTGGCGATGGGTAATAACAGTGCTATTAAGCTAGTTAATTAAGGACATAATGAAAACAGTCTCACTAACGATTATACACTTTTATCTATTTATGACTGTTCTTGTAACAAATATAGCTAAATTAAACTAGGTGTTCTGCACCTGTGAACTGTGAACTTTATACTTACTAAAATAAATACCTATAAAAGTAGTAATAGTGTAAAAGCTGTTACAGCTCTCAGTAGATTAATGGACAAATGGAAGGGAAAAAAACAAACAAATGGCAATTAAAAGTTTGATAACCAGGTTATTATTAAACGCACTGGATAAAAAGTACTGGTAAAGTTTGAGTTCATCTTTTTATGTCTTTCAGTGGACCATAAACGCAGCATTCCTTAAAGATGTGTGCGTGTAAAAACAAAATAATTCTCTGCACATTTGAAAAACTCAATAAAAGTCGCATTTTACTTATCATAAGGCTGAAATTCATATTTTTTCCCCCATAATTCAAAGACCCTGTAAATACCCTAACTTGCATTTTTAAGATTTCTTTTTCAAGAAGACCTAATGTTTGGCGTCTACGATTAACTATATTAAAAAAAAACCTTCTAAAAAAGGGACCAGCTTTCAGCTTTTCTCCTTGACTTTTTCGCTCGTCTTTAATATTAAAATCTTATTTCCCATGCCCCTTTTGCTTCCTGTATTCCTACTTCTGCCTGCATTTGTTTCTCCTCCCTCTTTGCCGTTCTCCGACTCTTTGTCAGATTTTCAAAGCCTCACCCCGTGCTCCTGTGCCATGCACCTCCATGCGCTGATGAGCCTTGACTAACATACACAGCCAACAAGCCTTCAAACGTGCCTGGCTGGCATCTTACATGATGAGTTGATGTGCTGTGATGTTGTTGTTAGCTGCTCTCGTCTTCTGATGGAGAGAGAGGGAGAGCCAGAGAGCTGTTTAGCTCCTTTTGAGACCAACCTCACCCTGCTCCTGTGTGGAGAGGGGAGAATATATGAGATGTGCACTCTTTCTATGTTGTTGCCTCTTTTTCTAGTTGTTAAAAACAGTTTTTACCATTCTTTTCTTTGCTATCTTTCTGTACACAAGATAGTGATTTTTTTATTTTTTATTTTGGCTCAATAAGTTCTGTGCAAATATATAAAAAGTTAACACCAAGAATGTGAATTTTACACATAACTGTGCATTACTCAAGCTTTGTGGGCAGTAATGCTTACAGGTAATAAACCTAAATAAAAGAAGTTGCAGCTTTGGAGAAAATAAGTCGCATTTAAAAGCTCAATTGAACGAGGAAAGAGCAAAAAGGGAACGCAACATGAAATGGGGGAAAAAAAAAGAGCAGAAAAGATGGCAAGAGAAGATTGCAGCCAGCCCGAGAGTGAGAGCATAACAGCATGAGAGTGCATATCTCTCACTCTCCATGTGTGGGATGTACTCAGCGTTTCATGACTGGATTTGTAGCCTGAACACGAGGCTTCACCCAAACAAGTGCCATTGAAAATGCTTGTTGGCCAGACTCAAAAATCTCTTATGCATTTTTCTCCGAGTCATGCTACTGAACTGTCATACGGAAGAGAAAACATTATGTAAAGAAATATCAGCAGAATTAGCGGAATTTTAAGGCTAGAAAGCTGATTTGAGCATTAAATTGCTAAAGCCTCTGGTCTCTTTTAGATACTCATTTTGTCTCCCTTGTCCTGTCTAAGAGGTTCTGGTTGTTATGGTGGTGTTCTCAGTCCCAGTACAGGCTGGTGAGGGTCAAACAATGCCAATTCACAACAAAAGTCATCTCAGGGCACAATATACAAAAAAAATCAAGTTCAGATACAGGTTTAAACCCAGTTACAGGTCATATAATAGAAATAAATTACAAGATATGCACATATAATACATTCTGAAATGTCCAAATGTCCAATTAATCAGTTATTTACAAGATTGTCATATTTTCACTTTGTTGCGTCCCCCATCCTGAGCAGTACGTTGTGACAAACCTCTAGCACAATGGTTTTGACCTAAGAAATGGGCCGCAGAGACTCGTGACTCTGACTGTTGTTGGATAAAGTGTACAACCATTGCTAATAAACCATTTAACAAGGACCATGATCAATTTTATTGCTTTTATCCATTTCATTACTTTCTTTTTATAACAGTCAAGGCTAAGTATGCTATCTTATCATCTTTTAAGTTAATTTGCTTTTTGTAGACCCCACATTTGGTATTTCATGACCCACATCGGCATCCCGACCCCAATTTTAGGAACCGCATGCGCTAGCAGAATCAGACTAAAGATGGGCGACCTTCTGCTTCAACTGGCTAGAGTTTGAGAGGAAAAAAACACCATAAATACAGAATAATTGGTCCAGGTGTAATTTCTATGGGAAGGAAAACTCAGGGTAATGACAGCAATAATTGCAAACACAATCATGGAGAGCAGTCTAAGCCTATAGCAGCATAACCAAGGAATGGCTCAGGAAACCCAATCCAACCTTGAGTTTCAAGTCAGTCTTAAAGTAGGCAGGGTGTCAGCCTTACAAACAGAAACTGGAAGTTGGTTCCACAACAGAGGAGCCTCATAACTGAAAGTTCGGCCTCCCGTTTTACTTTTTAGAAACTTTTGGAACCACAAGTAAACCTGCAGTCTGAGAGTGAAGTGCTCTGTTAGGAACAATAAGGTCTTTCATATAAGATAAAACTTGGTTGTGGAGAGCTTTTCATGTTAGAGGTAAGATTTTAAATTTTATTTTGAGTTTTACAGGAAGCCAATGGGGAGAAGCTAAAATTGAAGCAATGTGGCTCATATTACAGGTGCTGGTCATAAAATTAGAATATCATGAAAAAGTAGATTGATTTCAGTAATTCCATTTAAAAAGTGAAACTTGTATATTATATTCATACATTACATACAAACTCATATATTTCAAATGTTTATTTCGTTTAATTTTGATG
>NC_051447.1:17093044-17129811 GCF_001649575.2 Kryptolebias marmoratus | reverse complement strand
ATATATGAGTTTGTATGTAATGTATGAATATAATATACAAGTTTCACTTTTTAAATGGAATTACTGAAATCAATCTACTTTTTCATGATATTCTAATTTTATGACCAGCACCTGTATATTGCTGCAAAAAGGTCACATAGGTTTATGATGTGCTGAGCTACAAATCAACCAAAACCTGAGCCAAACCCAAACAACGACGGCAGCAGCTTTACTTTTCATTTACCGTTAGAGCACCCCTAATTATCCTGGTTGAAATGTTCATTAAACGTGAATGAGTCTTACATAAAATCTTTTTTTTTTTTTTAATTTGAGTGACAGCTAATATATGGGAACAGGAGTTAGTTTATTTATGGGAACATGGTTAAGACCTGGACACGTGTTTATTTGGTGCCATAAACACCTTTTTTTTTTTCTTCATGTGCTGCTTTACTGACTTTTTTCCCACTTTCACATTTTCTCTCCATCTTGACTTTTTAAAAATCGAAAATAACTGAGATCTCTTTTTCTGCTGTACCTGTGCAGAATCTAGTTAGGATCCATTTCAAACCGAAAGAAACGTGAACTCTTTTGTATACTAAATGATTGTTTTTGTTTTGTTGCTCACGGTGTGCCCCTCATTTATTGTTTGGTTAAATTAGTTGACCTCTTTCCTTCTGTTCGTTTTTGCCACTCTTCTGTTTCTTCTTTTGTTTCCTTGGAGACTTTTTCTTTAATCATGTAACATCCCTAGACTTGGCACGATTCTTGTCCAGCTACCAAATTACCTTTTTCTCAAGCAGCACAGACTGACAGTTCAGCTTCTTTACTGCTGTGTTTTCACAGTACTCCTCCTTTTCTCTGCAGCACAAGATTTCATTAACACCTGCCTGTTAATCCAAATTGAAAAGTTCCAATTGGTAGATTAGCAATGTGATGGAAGGAAAAGTAACACCCTCTTTTTAACCCACTGGGACTGTTTAACAATGTGGCAGGCCTCCCTCCTGTCAAAGGGGGAAATTGATTTGAAGTGTCTGTTGTTTCATCTAGTGTGAGCCATTAGCCAACAAGAAAAGTCATCTAATTGAGGCCAGGACGGACCGCGACAGGGCGAGGAGCAGGTCCAGGCCTCTTTTAAAGTGCTAAGGGTATTGATTGACCGCTGGATCCGTAATGTAATCTGCATGGCAGTATCTAAGTATGGATCTGCTCTAAAGAAGGATGAGAACAAGGAAGCAGCTTAGGAAGACGGTGGAAGATGCAAGGTGAGAGTTTGACGACCATGAGTGAAAGAGAAGTGAATCTAGAGTGGAGACAAAGTAGAAGATAATAGCAGCAGCCAGAAGGCTTTTTGGTTGGCTTAACAGGAAGAAAAAGAAAGGGACGGAGCCAGAAAACAAGACTTTCAGAAAGGTTGGATGTAGAAAGTGCCCCCATGCTGTCAGGAAGTAAGTGGCCCATTGTCCTAACAGCTTAAAGCGAAATGGCTTATGTGGTCTAGCGCCTACTTTAGCATACAGATTGCTTGGATTTCATGAAGAATTCAGCAATTACCTTTACATCAGAAGTAGTTCAGTGTATGAAAGCAGTGCCTCTTATGTGCAGAATATACATCCATCTAAAAGCTATGAGTAATGACTCAGAGTGACAGTTTGTTTAAATTATGTGGTGTCAGCTGTAGGTACTCTGACAGTAAAGGAGATTTTCCTATTGCAGTTTTTAAGCATAAAAAATGAGCTCAGAAAATGCCCAAAAGTCATAACAGAACTATAAATCAGTTAGAATAATTGACTTAATCCTGCAGAAAAATTGCTGGTACAGTCAGTATTTTTTATATTAAAGCACTGAATAACTGTGTGACGATAATGTGTTCTTCCAGCTTGAAGCATTGCTGAAAAAAAGAAAATTATCCAGAAGTGGCGAGTCTAAATTTGTTGTGAAGGGTTTTTTTAAAAAAAAAATCAAGTTTTACTTTGACCATTTTGTAGACAAAATCCAGCCATTTTAGAGGTTAAAAGTAGAGGTCCTTGGTGAATTGAGCATAAGGACAAACCTATTGTGTTGTTTGTGAAGTATTTCTAAAATTTGAATGCGTTTTTTGCAGCAGAAGTCGATGCCAACCTCGAAATTGCAAAGTGAATAACTGCAGAAAGAACTTTGAAAGACGACAAGGCATCTAACCAGGCTGAGTTATCCATAAAATTTGAAATATTTTAGAGCCATGCCCCTGGAGTTGTTGTAGAATTTAGTTTGGGGGGGGGTTCGGAGGAGCAGTCAGCCGGTGGAATGGTTGCCTGATTCAGCAGTCGGAGAGGTTGTGTGTATTTGTGTTTTAACCATCCTTTTAAAACACTCTTCAGATCCCTAGACACAACCTTTTCTTCAAGTATTTCAAGAAGATACTTTAAAAAAAAAAAAGCCACGAACTTTTGACGTGCTTCACATTATGCTCTTTATTGCTTCCTAAATAGAGCAACTGGTGTCTGCCAAGAGCACTTTTTGTGAATTATGCAACCAACTTTTAACCACCTTTCAGGAGGGAAGAGCTCTGCCACTTTTTTCATTTGATATTTTATAGTGATTTTTTTTTTTTTAGCATTTCTCCCAGCAGTACAGCAATGAAACATGCCTTACTGGGGAGATAGTTCTATTACAACACTTGGATAAAGTTTGAGAGATGACAAACTTTTATTTCTTGCTAATGTGATTGTAAAGGACAATTTAGTTCTGATTTACCAAATTGTTTATGGTGTAGTCATCGTAAGCTCATAAATGGTGACATTGTGGTGTAGGTAGGTAAAATATAAACGTTCTGTGCATTTACAGTAGGTATTTGAAAAGGAACATTATTACAGAGGACCACGTTTTGTGCATTGGTCCAGAACAGAAGGAGAGCTCTGCTAGACATTTCTTTTAAGTGGGGAAACTTGTAGCGTATTAGACATCTACATGTAGATTCTCAGCCCCTGAACTGTCACTGTATGTGGCGTTTGTGTATGGTGCAGTATTGCGGCGCACCCGGCAACACAGCTGAGAAGATGGAGACATACTGTCAGTCAGCTGTGATGAAACGCCTGCATGGGTGTAACGCCACGCACAAACACGGGGCACGAACAAATACAAACCCACACAGCAACGAGTTAAGATGATGCCACATATATGGAGTTTAGCTGTGTCAGTAGCTCTGCTGGAAACAAAGTTTTTATTAATAGTTAGAACTTTGGCTGAATCCCATTTCCTAGTGTTACCTCTACACCCACTCCTACTTCTTGGACAATAATTCAAGCAACGAGGGGTAGTAGTAAAAATAATCCACTACAGAGTGTCAAACCCCTTCTAGAAGATATGTTAGTTGTTGCCAGTTCCTTCTACAGAAACATATGTCATCAGGGTAGCCATATATGGCTTGTAACAAGTTATCTTCTTCTTTGCAACAGATTTAGACGTGCGGTTTCCAAATCCACCCAGTGTCAGCCCTACTACCACTCCTACTTTTACTTCTACTTCTGTCCCATGGTCCTTTATTCAAAGTCACATGGAGTAGTGGTTAAAATCGTCCACAATAAGATGGGACACCCCTTCAAGAACATAACACAATATAAATATGCCTGTTTCTGTCAAGAAACTAGCCTGCCTGCAACAGATTTTGCATACATCCTTCTTATTTTTCTATCTTGTGAAGGAAGATTGACAATAATACTAAATGGATCTCTATGGAATACACCAAACTAAACATTAGTTTTGATAACCTTTATACTTTTAGGATAAGCAGCACTCAAGTTCATATAAGTTAGCATATATTGGCTGAAAATCACACAGTGTGAGCCAGTCTTCAGTCTGAAGTTTGAGAAGCTGACAGACTTATGTGCAATGCCAGTTTATAGTTCTTCACTTGTTGTCTAGCTATATTGTTTTTCATTTATTTCCAAGGGTCATATTTACTTTGTGAAAAAGCTCTACCAATAAATTTATAGCTGCCACTCCAAGCTTATTCTTAATTCAAAAGTTGAAAGCACATATGCCTGAATTCTCTCATTCTGCCTTCTTGAACGTAGATCTTATCAGTTTTATTTCATCCATATAAAAAGTTTTATCCTTGTTGTTTGTTAGTCTGATTACCTTCAAAACACGATTGACTGACAGCATAATTCTGCATCTAAATACTTCCCAGCTAGAAGCTCAAATGGCGCTGGAGGTTCTCCTGCTGGGCCTTCAAACGTTCTTTTGCAGTAGCTGTTTTGAGCATTATAAACTGAGAATATTCTTAACGTTACTGTAGGTTTATCGACAGTAAACATGTCTTCTAACCTCTTCACATTTATGAAAGTTAAAAGGAGGAAAAAAAAGCATTTTGTTGTACTGGTCACTAAGTGTGGCGACTGCTTATGAAATATGCCATTCTTCCGATCATCTATTCCCCTAGTTTCTTCTTTTTCCAGTTCTTCTCCAGTTCTTTTTATTTTGTATCTATCTCCCATTTGTCTATAGATGGAGTATTTTGTTCGAATGGATCTCGGCCAGTAGGCGGTTAACTCGTATCGGCTTGTTTCTCCCAGTGGTCCAGCCACTGTTGGTTGAGTCTTCTATTCTGAGTCTCCTTCTGATTAACGTCTGTTATTAGCTCTAATGAGCTGCTTAGTGATTGCCTGAGCACAGCAGCTGACATCCAGCAGGAACACTGTCTTTTCTGCTTTGTTCCTTATCTGCTTTTGCTTTCTCTAATTCCTGCTGCTTTAATCATTGGCTGAGATTATTGACTTGGTGTAGGCATTATTTTCCCCCAGACAGCTTGAGATTTGTTCTTCAATTTTCTTTGACTGTGTCTCTCTTTGTCTCTCCATTGGTTTGAGAAATGCCCCCATATCTACTACTCTATTTGGTTTAGAGCACAATCACTATGTTTCTGGGGTAAGTAATAGCATTGGACTGGCAGAAATTAAATCAGCGCTGTGGTTGTGACCCTCTGAGTCCATCTCCAGCGTTCTCAATATAAATTTCTCATTCCCCTGAAATATGTTCTTTGACATTTGATGGTTGCCACTCCACGTTTACTTTCTGCCTCTGCCGCCTTAAAGAGTAAACACGGGGTATCAAATCTGTATCATGTCAGGAAAGGAAAACCCCACAATAAAACAAGATTTCATTTCTGTTTACTTTAAGGATACTCTATTCTTCATCACTCTTTGCAGATATTTTGTTTTTATGTGCTTTTGCATAAAAAAACAAGGTCATGAATGTGTTATATTTGTAATGGAACAAATGTTGTTTTTTAAAAACTAATTTTAGGTGATATTTTTTCAAACTTTCATCATTACAAGTAAAAAAAGGTGTGGTGATGTTAAATGTACAGCTCTTTACACAGCTGTAGCAAATGTAATACTAAGTCTGTATGACTATCAGCTACTACCACACCAAACTTTAGCTCATCTGGTAAAGTTAGTGGGTTATAGTTGATGTGTTCAGGTCATTTAGCTGTAGGGGCCAATTTGAAATGACTCAAAAGGTCTATCAGTTGGATATGTACATCCATCACTGCTATTTACATGTGTTTAAAATCCGTCCTCCTGTTAATGGAATATTTTGCTGACAGACAGTAGTGAATTCCACAGGTAGCTGACCTTAGCCAACACAAAAAGATGATTACAACTTAGCGTTACAGAAACTGGGCTCAAACCAGCATTCCTTCATTATTGAAGTAATTGAAGCTTTTTACGGCAGGAGTCGGCAAATGAATGGTGTCGGTCCACTCCTGCCATGTCGTGCAAGGTAGAAAATGTCAATGTGTTGCAAACTAATGTCGCAGTGCGCTTTATAAACAGTTATACCAGTTTCACCCTACATGATATATGACCCAACCATACTCATGCTCAGAAACTGGAGTGTTGGTCTAATTTTTGCTGGTAATTATTTTTTTCTTTCCCCGTTTAAGAAGTTCTTTTTTGTTTTTCCATTAATTTAGTGATACAGCACACTACGTCTCATCAAGTGTATTTTTTTAAATGATCATAATATGGTTTCAAGTCAAAAACTGCAACTTTTAAATTGAACTGAAATTGATGTGGTATCTGGCACATTTAGATAAAACCCTCTCTAAGCATTTTTCTGAAGTCTAATGCTAAATTTTTAAACCCACATTGACATGTTTAATTTAAAGAATATAAAAATGCAATTGCAGGGCTGAGAAAGATGCATAAATAAGAAAGTTTGAAATTAAAGACACAATCAAGGCTTTATTTATTTGTGGAGAAGTCAGGTTAGAACATTCTAACCATCTTTAGATGGCCTTTTTGTTACATTTTTTATATAAAAACATCATTTTAAGGGAATTGAGAAGGAATAACAGGTCGGCAAACTATTTTTTGTTCTGTTGTACCTTTTTAGGTGTAATGCTTGTTGGAATACAGGTGATTCTGAGCTGTTCTTTTTCCAGTTTTAATTTTTTTTTTTTTCTCTTTTTTGCCTGAATGATGTGGTTTAATGACGGTTTGACCTTTTAATTTTTTCTTTTTTCTTTTGTTCTATGAATATTAAATACGCCACTGAAATGGAAGTTTTTGCCCAGAGGCTACGGAAGCAAAAGCATTTAAAACAAAAAGATTTTATTGGTTTTTGTGGAGCTCTTCTTAGTAATCAACAGGACAGAAATCAAAAAACGGTACAAGAAGAGTTTTTGCAGAATTACAAATACTTGAATTTCTCATCGAGCCACGTTGTTTCAAATGGCATTTTATAAAAGTGATGTTTTGTGCGGCAGAATGGAAATGTCCAGTTGAGTCAGACTGTCATTTGTTATAACAATAGGATATATAAGTCTTAAAATCAATAGCGGTGCTTTCGTCTGCATCCGGCCTGATCCGAATGTCTGAGAGTTTCCAGAGATTCTTTCATTGCTGAAGATAAAAAGCAATAGAGCTCCTAAATGATCCAGAGAAATAGTTCTGTCAAAAAATGATTTATCTTCTGTGAATAATCGCAGAGGTTATTGAATATTTTTAGATTAACTTAATTACTTGACTATAAAAAGCCATAAATTGAAGCTCTGTTCGGCAAGAAGCTTCAGATCTCCCCAGGTCTCTATTTCTTGTCAGCCGTGTGATTTGAAAAGGGGGGGGGGGAAGAAAAAAAAATAGTTTTACCATTCTGTCACCAGTGAGACACGTTCTGCTTGACCTGATGCAATTGGAAGCAATTGAAACGCTCATTTCGCTGTGCCGCTTCACCGTCGGTGTGTGGCATTTTTGGATTGCGTCACGACCGTGAGCTCAGACACTCACCTACATATGGAAACGCACATTCACGTTTTAATGTTCACAGACACAGAAATATGGTCTTTATTGAAACAAAACACCGTGCACTCGTTTAAATCTACCACCTGTGTGTTTTAATGGGTCTAGTTTTAATAATACCAGCTTAATACCGTTCTTTAATGTTTTATCTCCCTAACTAAGCCTGCAGATTACATACACTAATGACTTAATGGGCTGATCCTTCACTTACATCTCAGTCCTCCTGCTTTTATAAATGTATTGCACATTAGGCAGACAGAACTGCTTTGGCTTAAAGAGAAAAAACAGAAACTTCACATTTTGTGACCGTAGCGCTTTTTACTTTTTTTTAAACAAGGTGGCTTGTTTTGTATAAGGCACAAGAAGTGGTGACAGAAATTAAAACCTAATGCATGTTCTTCTGAGGTTGTTTTTTTTTAGTACAAGGAACCTTGTTGTGCATTTTGTGCCATGCATGTTGATGAGGATGCTGTCTGTGATCCAAACTAACTGGAAAAACAAAAGTTCAGTCATCAAACAGTTGGATTTATGTTGCTTTGAAAGGATTAATTAAGTTCCAGCTGCTGTAAATGGCATTTGATCACAAAAACATTTGACTCACGTACGCCACATATTAGAAATATTGTGCTTTTACAACTACATATTTACACGTAGGCAAAGAAAACAGCCTAATATTGAGAAATAATAAAACATTCTTTGAATTGTTGCCACTTTAAATAATTTTTTTAACATTAGGTAGGACTTAATTTTTTTTACTGTTTGTTTAATTCATTCAGACTTAAGATAAAACTGTGCACTTTTTATCAAACATATTAAATGTATTAAGAATTACAAGAATGCTGAAAAAACTTTCTTACGTTTGACCACTAAATACTAATTCAGATGGGCCCAATTTATTTCTGTACTGACAACAAAACGACTAAAAGGAATGGAATGATCGTTGATATTATTGGATTTATATTACAAACCTCACATTTCTGTCAAGTTACATTTTATTTTTGATTTGCAGTTCAAATTAAAAATAAAAGCAAGCCACACTCAGAAGTTTTGTTTTGACTTTACTAAATTACTTCAAACAAATTCAGTGGTTCTGATAATTCATTGAAATTTTCTTATTTTAGTTCTTAACATTAGTCACACATCCGAGACCTGACAACTTGAAAGCATTTTTTTTGTTTTTAATTACACTCGTCTAACTCCAGTAAGGTAATTTATGTGCGGCAATTTCTAACGAACACCTTTTGAGATCAGTAATAATGAAAACTGCTCCAGATTGTCTCCATCTTTCTGTCAGTTTGTGGGCAAACCTGGCTGATAAACCAGCCGAGGTGACACACGTTGGTAAATGTGTCGAATAATCATCTCATTCGATCACAAAATTATATTTTAAAGATGACAATATTTCACATTAGACCTTTCACAACCAAATGTTGTTTTATTTCCATGAACTAGCCATCATTAGATCAGAGATTTTATAGATAAATAAAAAAAATATTCAAATATTACTGATTATATTTTCTATTTTTGCTATGCTATACTTTTGCAGTTTTGGTCACTGCGCAGCCATTGTTTCTTGGGTACAAAAAGCCTCATTTTTTTTCATGGTTATCAATTACCAGACCTGCTGGGAACAATTCTGCAGCTCCAGCTAGGACTTGTCATATCGATCGTCCTCTTCCACCTTTCTGTGTTGGCCGTCTGGAATCGGGATGCTGTGAGAAACGTACACTCACCAAAGTAAAATAAAAAAAAAAAATTCCACTTATTGTTGCTGCTCTGTTATTGCCATGGTTACACAGTTGTAGAGCATGCCACCAGCTGTCCACATGGCGACTCGTGCTTTTACACACATCTGTTATGGACCAGTGTGCCACAGGCCTGTATGATGGGTTGTAATGGGTCAGCTTATATGATGTGTAAAGATGCAATAATGTGCAGTTGGCTACATTTAAATGCTTTAAGCTTTCTCATCCTACTTCAGGGATGCTGGGTCTTTTTGTGACTGCTGGCTGATAATACTCTATTTGATGTCAAGGAGTTACGTTATCTAGCAAACAGCTTTAGGAGTTGCTGAATGATATATGTGCACACTGCTTATAGTGCATATAGTAGGAGATTGGAACATTGTTGCCGTATTTTTTTCCCCCCCTTAACCTGAAGTGCTGCTTATCATTGGTGAAGCCGAAGGTCAGTGTTTTCATGGAGCACTGAAAAGAACCACTCTTGTGAGGACAATCAAAAGAAGATGCACATAATCTTTTTTTAGAAAACTAGATGGCCACCATCGGATGAGGTTCCTGCACCCTGTGTTGATCCTCTTCATTGCTGGTTCAGCTTCAGAGCATTTTAAGAGCTTTGATTTTTCCATAACCAGAAAGTCACCATGAGGCTGGGTCATTACGTCACATTTATTATCACTCTGTTCCTCTGAAGTTTCCTCTTGTGTGTCGTAAATCGTAGTGGAGGCCCACATTGCTGAAAGAGCGTTTCTGTTGGCTCCAAATCTTGATCTAGTTTTCGCTGCTGACCAGTGTCTTAACGTCACAAAAGCTCATAAACAGTTTCAGCAGCAGTTTAGTCTTTCGAACGTTCTTTGCAATCAGTTTGTAGCGATTTAATGTCTGTTTTTAGGAGTTTGCAGAAAAGTGTCTAACATATATAATTTCAGTTTTAAGTCTTAAACTAACCAGAACCAAATACTTTAAACACCAAAACTCACAACAGCTGTTTAACATTGAGCAAAATGCAAATATGCAAATCAGAAAACCAAAAAATTATTATTTTTTTAAAGTAATATATTATTTAAGGTTGGTTCAAGTTTGCCAAAGCTCTATTTTGATTCTCTCACCACCTTTAAACTCAGTCGATTCAGTTTAGTTTTGTTGGCTGCGGTGACTTGGTGGACAGTGCTGCGGTCTTGTAATCCTGAGGTTGCAGGTTGAACTTGCTTACGAGTTCAATCTAGTTTTGTCAGTACAGAAAACTGTACAAAAATATCAAATCTGCTCTAGAATTTACTTTGATCCTACACACAAAGCCAAACCAGGGAAACGCTTCAATGTAGCATCTATGATTCCAGTTTGCAGCTTATGCAGAGTGCACGGTACCGTGGCGTTTTAGTGAGTCAGCAGTTTTTCAGTAGTGGATGGCAGTGGTTCCAATAATCCACACAATGATGGCAACACCAGGGAGAACCAGTCTAATCCTAGGTAGTTTTCACACCACAATAGAGGAAGTAATCCAGATTTTATACCACACTTTTTCCACACGTTTTTTTATCTAAGCAGAAGTACAAAAAGGTCATAAATTACTGCAGGTATCTCACCACTGAAAGCTACACTGAAGTATCTTTATATTACTTCCTGTTGGATTTTTTAAAAATTATTTTTGCTCTTTAAGTTGATTTGACATGTAGTGATTGGCTGACTCAAGTGATGGGTGTGACTAACACCCATTGCTGTAAGTTTTGGACCCATATTCTTATTTGTACCTGCAATCAGGATTTAGTGTTTTGAGTATGATCTATAAATACTAGCTAGTGATATTGAGATGCCTGTGTGGTTTAAAATGCATATATTTAGCTAATGATGGGGTGTTTAGATCAATGCAATATGTTAACATTTGGATTTCTAATGATATCAAAGTATTAATCTACTTTTCTGTAGTTTTAAATAGGTCTGAATGCTAGATTAGCGTCCTTTTCCCAATGTTTTGAAGATATGAGATATACAATTTTGGGTGTTTTTGTTTGATTCTATTTTCTCCATTGCCCCAAACATCATCTTTGTTTTAGACCTACAAAAAGTTGACCTAACTGTTTACCCAGGTTTCCAGCCTGGACCTTCAACTTTGGAGGTCAAAACTGGAGCAACAAGTTTTCTACTAGCTCAAAATCAGCCCTGACGCCACTGTGGTGGACAGTGGAGTTTAGCCTCATAAAATGTATACATTCAAAGAGCTATTTTCTAATGAGAACCTAATCTAATCAAATTACTGACCCAGGCAGGTAAAGAAAACAATTAAGTCTTCGTTTTCCTGCCCTCTTTCACCTCCAGCTGTCTATTTTCATATCTTCACACCCCGCGTCACACACCATTATAAATTGGTTCTTATTGCGCTCTCATCTCCTGTGGGTTTGAGTGTGTGTGCGCGCGCGTGTGTGTATTGTCTCACTGTGTTTGTGACATCAGCTTTGCCATGTTGACTCTCTCCTTAATTATCCAACAGTATAAGTGCCACCTCTCTGGAAAATGTTCACTTCTCATTAACGAGGTAACGGTGTTATCAAGCTAATTGTGCCACTGAGAGGAAATCACATATTTTGTTGCTGTAGCCTAAGCTCAGAGAGGTTTGTAGTAGTACAAATGTTGCCAGGAGGTAATGTGATAGTTTTATTTTATTTTATTTTAGCGAGAGGTTTTCGAACGTGTCGGTTGGGTGTCATGCCGAAAGTGAAAAGTAGATTCTGTCATGTTTGAATTGAACTTCTGACATGTACATTGTTAGAATCGTTACAATTCACCCGAACTGCTACTAGAACTTTTAAATAATGACTGCATTACTGCACAAGAAATCTCGTTAGTAAATTGCGTGCCATCTCTCTTCAGCGGCCGACAACTTAGGTTTGTTTGTGATTAATCTGAATCAACAGAAGGTTGTCAGACTGGCGTGTTTTTTATTGCCAGTCTGCGCTGTCACACGCTCGGCACACACACTCTATGATTACATCGGACTAAAGTAGCTCGTTCATCATCTTACATCACATTACCTTGTGGCCCGTAGTTGTAAGAGGGCAGATGGCTGCTCTGGCGTGTGTATACCCACCGCGTGCACGTATCTGAGTATGTAGGCGCCCGCACTCCGTCTCCGGAGGTGTAACCCAGCTCTGCGTGCCAAGCTGTGCCAAGTGCTCACAGCTGGCAGCGACCAAGCAGTTGGTCCCTTCGGACAAGTTGCCCCCTGCGCCAGGACAAACAGGAAATGAGCCCTGGGGCCTGGTATGAAACTGGCTGTGTGGCCAATAGGAAGAGAGGTGAGGAAGCAGAGAGGGGAACGAATGAGGAGAACAGCTTGGAGAGGCAGGGTAGCAACAGAGGAGATGGCTGTGAGGTGGAGAGAACAAGGGAGGAGGGAGAAAGGCATTAATGTAAAGGTTGATGAAATGAAAGAAGCAAGGACTGAACCTCACAGTTTGCAAACATTACATATGTCTGAAAGCAACTTAATCTATTGGTTATTTCAGGAAGTAATTCAAACAATTCCTCTCTGTAATCAATGTTTTTGTCAAGAAGGCTTGTTTCTTTGCGTGTCAGCTCTTTGACAAGGCCTCTTAGGCTGTGGTCTGTTTGCTCGTGCTTTTTGATCACTTTGATGCTATTTTCATCTCTTTGTTCGCCGTGTCTTGCCTATGTCAAACACGTTTTCATCTCCTGCTGCTGTGATTGTCAGTATCTGCTCTCTCAACGCTCTCCCTCAGAGGATCTTCAGCGTATTATTTGGCAGAGGATAATTATTGAGCCACGTCTCACACAGAATTCCAGCGGCAGAGACTTTCATTCACTAACGTGCAGCTCATTCAGGCTTGAACTTTGAAAAAATCTCCCTTTCCGCGGCTCGTTTGTTAAGCACTCCCTCGGAGATCATGTCCCAGACATGTATTGTCAGCTGGTTTTGCTTGTGAAAGCAGAGCTCCAGAAGCAATCACCGAGAGAATTTCTTGAAAGAATTTCTTCTGCAGCTTGGGTCCATTTGAAAGTAATTAGCAATTTCTTCAGCCGTTATGGTTTAGTAAGTTAAGGTGGCCTAGTGGTCCTAAATGTATTTTTTGGTTACTAAAACAGTTTTCTACAGTGTGAAGGTAGATATAAAGCATGTCATAGATATTTTAACCTTGAAGCAGTGCACAGAAAGCTGTCTGTTACCTGACTTGGAAAATGATTTTAGCTTCTAAGTACTGATCCATGTAAAGCAGGATATTTCATCAGTTCTTCTAATGACCACAGGGGGCAGTGTTGTCCTGTCATCCAGCCACACTGTCCAGAGCTTAGTCTCTGCTCTTCTATGGCCTCTCTTCCTCTTAGCCCTTCCTCTTGTGTGTCCTTGTTATTGTGATGAGCTATGCCTAATTCCAGTGCAACCACCGGACACTTGGAAGCTGTCCCTTCTAATCTGCTCCTGAGTCAAGGCCCAGGTTTGGGAGTCTGCCCAACAGCAAGGCCATAGGCACGACAAAGACTGATTTGAGACTTTGGGATACTCGGGGGGGGGGGGGCTCCCAAAACGCTGGAGCAGTGGCATTCTCGCCTCCCTGTTAATCAGCAGTGACACCACGCGAATGGCTAGTCAGTCTGTTCGCAATTAATCTTTTCAACTGCAGATTTAATGCAGTCAGTGGCGCTCAGGGTTGCTGCATCCCACAGAGGCCTGCGTTTATGTAACGTCATTGTCTTCTGCATCAGTGTGGAGGAGCTTTTAAATTAAATATTGAATCTAAATTGGTCAGATGGTGGCTGCTTTTGTTTCTGTGCGGTTCCAACAGCTGCTCAAACACTGCGATTAGATCTAGTTGATTGTCTTTGACTTTATCAGTGGCAACAATTCAGGTGAAATTTCCATTCATCAGCTCACTGTGACTGGTCTGTTGGATGACCTCTTCCTCTTCGGGCATTCACTCAGAACACTTTCTTTTTTTTTAAGATCTCATTCCAAATAAGATTACATCGTTGCATGTTTGCACAAACAATGCTTTTTATGTGAGAACCACGCTGACATCTAATCACAACGCAGCCTCTGTACACTTTCTATGGCCTATTAAAGATCTGATAGATAAGTGAGCAAAATGAGATTTATATTTGCATCTGCTCTTTTTGATCTGTCCTGGTTTGATGGAATAAAACAAAATCTGACTGGAATGAGGGAACAGAAGCCTCTGTCCAACTTCACCTAGGTGGAAGCAGACAAGACACTGATGAAAGGGTGCGCACACACACGGAAGTGTTCAGGCTAGCAGTTACTAGCTTTGTAGTCCTGGCCTGCTGCCAGCTCCCTGTCCGTCTTTCCTGTCCGTTTGACTGAGCATGCTCATTAAAACCTTGACAGCATTCAACGGGGGTTGCCAAGGATACCAAGCAGAGCTGCCAGGTCCTGACTTTGTACTCGAATGTCTTTTAAAAAATGCACAAACTCAACTAAATGCATAAGAACCCTTTTGGTTATACTTTGCAACCACACACACACTTTGCTCTTTTTGTCTCTATTGCTTGCTCTTTTTTTTTTTTCCCCCCTCCTCCATTTCTCTCTCCAGATCATTGTTAATCAGTCTTGTCCCATCTTCTCTCCACTGGCTGTCAGTGGCTTGTCAGAAGCCCGTCAGAGCTCCTGCAGTCCGTCACACACTGCTGCCATTAATGACATCTGATGACACCCGTCGCTGAATTCACCCACTGGAGATGACTGGGGACTCAGTCAGCTCGCTGCTTTGAAATTGTTTCTTTTGTTCAGTCTGTGGCGTGCCTCAGGATACGTTTAAACCCAACTTTGCTTTACTTATCTACAGACAGTTTATCTTCCACCTCGCATCACCTTGAAATCCCAATATTTAGACAAATTATGCTTCTTGAAAGTGTAAAATGATGAATACAAGCTCATTAGGACTATACTAGAAAGTGTCAGTGCAGCTCTGTACATTCTGTTTTCAACTGGTAATTTAGCTTAAAAAGCAGAACTCGTAATTTCATTTATTTATTTATTTTTGCTCTCCCTGGAAGGTGTTAAATGCATTCATATTCTTGAACAAAAAAGGTGCTCATTACTCCTTGTGCGCAGACACTTTGACATTTTCTAAATGTTCAAAAAAGCCATAGGTAAGCGTGAGCTGTTGTTTCAAAAAGATGATTATCTTTCAGCCGCTCGATGAGTTTATTTACCGCCTTCCGACATGCTCTTTCAGCGCAGCATCTTTGTTCCTTCCCAGACAACTCTTTTGTAACAAACCCCATTACCTCCTCACTTGCTCCCACTCTCCCTCTTGAATTTGGCCTCTTCAAACATCTGTAACCTGCTCGTCTGAATAGCGGGCTTATGTCAGAGCTCTCGCTGTGCCGGATGCCTTGATTTGCACTCAATCCCTTTTATTCTTTCTTTCTCCCACTGCATTTCTTGAACTTTCACTCCACTTTTCTTTTACCCGTCTCACTGGCTCATTTGCTGTCCATCTCCATCCTCTTGCAAAGTAAATTCCTGACTCTTTTATTGCTCTCATTTTCTCTCCTCCAGAAGAGGAAGTGGAAAACTTTGACGTGTCCAGTCTTGAGGAAGAGGCTCTGAGGAACATTGAGGCTGACAGCTTCTGGTGCATGAGCAAACTGTTGGACGGCATCCAGGTAAGCTTGTGTGTATGTTTAGAAGACGGAGGTGGTTCGACTCTGAATCCAAGAATAAAATAAATTTATGCTTTCTAATTACAAAACGGTTTAACACAGTTTGAATAAAAGCACCATATATGATTGTGTTACCTTGTAGTAAACATAAAGAATATGGTTTTGGGAAGACAATGGAAGGGACAATGTTTGTCTTCTGATATTGGTAAAATGTGACCATAAAGCTGCCTTAACATCCCATTTCGTTCAGTATGACCATTAATTACACCACGTGGCCAAACTGTATGCCCTGATGGGTACAAAAACGCAAATGTACATAAAAAAAAATCACTTGTTACTGTTGTCGAGATGACCTTATCCCCCCATATGATGACACGAAAGCTGCCTTGTCCTAACTTAATGAATCAGACAGTTATCTCATTTTATTGTCATTCTAACAGTTAAAATATAAACATGCCAGTTTATATAATTAATTTTTTTAATCTTGTGCTGCTTTAATGGTTATCAAACATTTTTGTGTTTTTCTGTCGTAGACAGGATGCGACGTTTGTAGTTTTGCAGGTTTGATGGCTGGTTTAGAAGTTGGTGACCCTGTAAAGAAGAATTTGTCCAACTTTCTATGTTACTGAACTCAAACGAAGATCTACAGCTTGCTCTCAGACAGAGAAATGGCAGTTAGTAGACCTGCAAGCCCAAATTGACTAAACTGAGGGAACTGGTTTTGAATCCATGCACAAAATTTAATAAACTGAGATAATGGATTCGTACGACTTCAAATTTTATTTCTGTCATGATCCCTGGCGGGCTCTGTAGAAATGTGATTCTCTTACATGTTCTAAAGCAGGCCTGAGTGTCTGAAGAGCAGATAATGACATACAGACCGCAGCACCAAACTTCATTTTGTTTCGTCACTTTTGGCCACCAGCTCTCCTAATCGACCTGGCTCTCTGCGGTCATGGCGAAGCCATCTGTCAATTCCAATCGTGCCCGCTGATGATAGATTCAGCAGCACTACTGTTACCTAGCACCCTCTGTTCTGTCACTATTTCTAAAATATGTGTTACTTGGTCAGAAAATGCGTCTTTTGAGATGTTAAAAACAAAAGTTAATTCATGACCTGGATATAACACTTTAAAGAATGGCCATTTCAGTTAGTCTTTGAACTGATTGGGCATTATGTATTTTGTTAAATGAAAGTTAAAAGATTAAATAGTCTAAATTGTGTTGGTGGGGATTTAATGAGAGGGAAAAAAAGCAATGTGCTAGCAGATATTTTTTCTTTGTTTTATGTTGCTCTAATGGATGCGCTATATTTGTGCATTAACATTTCCTTAAAGCCTTACACGGAAAGTAATTAATACGACAGACCATGCATTGTGCATAAAATGTGAGCATCCTTAAATAACTGTTAACCAGTTGGTAGGCTATTCATTCAGGAAATTAATAGAGGCTGTGTCTTGTTGCCCCTGAGAGAGCAAGGCAGAGGGACAAGAGAGCTCACGAGCAGAGGAAGGAGGAGAGAAGAAGAATGGAGTGTGTGCTTTTGAGTGTGCGTGGCTGTTGTTCGCCCCGTGTTTGTGTGTGTTTGTGACCTTGGCTCCAACTAATTATGTGCAATTCACCAGGGAGGCACATGTTTCCCCCCCTCTAATACTTTCTAAACAATCTAACAGAGGCTGAGTGTTTCAGCACTGTAATTAGTTGGTGATCTTTGCTATGACCTGGTCTACAACCCTCCCACATTCGGTGTACGCTATAACACTAAACTGAGAGGACGAGGCTGGAGGGGTCCGAGGGTTGGTAGGAGGCAAAGTCTGTCTCACCAATTACATGTGACTGCTGCCCTTTAAGTTTCCCATATGTCCATTATGCTGAGTCCAAATGGTAGCGTAATGTTTGCTTGTTTAGATCAACTGGTGGTGTACGAAAAAAGGCGTGGGGCGGTTTCTGGTTTCAAGGCGATAAAATCAGTTTCAAATCCACAGAATTTTTTTACCATGTCATTCTGTGGTTTAAACTTATTTTATTGAAATACCAAAAATAATTGTGAGATTATACACAGTAACCTTCCCCCTCCCCCACCTGTTTCTGCAAGCTGTCACTCATCTGTGTATGAAGGCTGAAAGAGGTAAATAAAATAAAATAAATTTATCCCCCATTGGGGGCCACCAGCGTTAAGGTAACGCTGTTCTGAATCAAACATTTGCAACAAGCTACAAGATTTAGCAAGTCATTACTGAAATAAACTGCCTGCTGCAAATTTGCTATAACTTGGGCAATGAATTAGCAAAGATCTACTTGTCAGCCTTCAATTACTTTACAAATAGCAGAAGACTGGGGAAAAAAGCTGCTCTGTGCAAAATAAGTGTGATTACTTCAGAAGTATAACTATACACAGGTGGTGTGTATTGTGTTGTATAGTTCTATCTTTTAAAATGGCCTACAGGATCGCTTGTGTTTTAACTGTCAGTGATTTTAATTTTATTTTAGTACTTATAATTAAATAAGGATTTCAACATAGATTTTTCAAATTATCAATAGTTGACACAAATTTAAAATAAACCTAGCATTCCTTGAAGGGATGAGTCATTTGCAATTCCGAGGTCTGAAACTAAGATCTTGCGTGATCTCTGAGCATCCAGTGATTACTTTGAGAGTTTCATTTAAAGTAGTTAATGCCAAATTAGGGATGACTCTTAGCTACTACCACACCAAATTTTAGATCAATATCTGTAAAATAAAAAATGCATTGTAGGCATTTTCTGTTTCCTAAGGTTGACTTCAAAACTTAATCAGTTGTAGATTTACATTCAATGATTACTTTCTAACAGTTCCATTAAAATTTGTTGACATATTTTAATTAAGAATAGCTGTTTAGCTAACTCACATTTACAGTATTGTTTAATATTTTGTAATGTCTTTGTTAAATTAACTAATATTAATTGAAAAATGAAACTTGTTTTCTCACACTTTGTGTACCTGTGGAAAATTGTTTTTTTTTAGCTGTATAATAATCACTTTAGCAATTAGTGATAAAGCAGCAGTGGTAATAGTAGCTGCATTTCTATTTTTGAATAAAACCAGAATAAATAGTTTTGTTTTTGTTCAAAAACTGTAAAACTGGAATTTTCACTTGAGATTTGATTTATCGTCAGAATTGAGCCCGTCTAGAATTTTTATATTGACTTAAATGCATTTATTTGTATGAAACTTAAGAACAAAGCTGTAAATAGGATGATAAAAGCCAATATAGTAAATTTTTTAAAGCGTGACGTACTTTCTCCTGTCCGTTTGTAGATGAGCCACAGTTTGTGTGCTGTTCTCGCAGGTTCACATAATCACCTGGAGGACTCTGGAAACGCTCCTGGTAGCCTTTAGTTTTTCTTATTTCTTCATTACGCCAAATTGTTCATTAGTTCTGGCTTTAGTGCTTTTCTGCTAAGCTTCTGTTTTACCTAAAAGGGAACATTTTGGCTGTCAGTTCATTTAAGTGACCTCTTTAATGAGCTGCTGCTTTAATTGGCAGCATGCAGCCCCCTCCACTGAAGAACAAGCTGAAATAAAGGGATCCAATGTATTTTTTTTTTTCTGCATTGATGAATCGGACTAGCTGGACGATCTATTCAACAATAAACGTTGATGTTCGTTATTACGGTTGTATAGAAGCAAAATGTTCCTGGATGCTCACTTAAAAAGCCTTTTCATGTGGGTTTTATGGATTAAATTAAAGCGGTTGGTGAGGGTTTCTCAAACATACCAGCTTAGTGGACAGTGAGAGATGATTTTAGAACTAACTGGCTGAAGAATGGCCATATGTCTGACTTTAAAGGACCCTTCTATGTTAAAGGAGAGAAGCACTTGGATATGATATTAAAACATCAGCGCAGTAATTCTGCACAGGCCATTTGCACATCAAGCAGGCAAACATTACAGTAAAACATGTCTCTACTGCCTGAGCTCCTGGACTAGAAGAGTTCACATTAGTCATGTTCAAATGGATCATTGTTTATTATTACCCAGTCATGTGACCCATTAAAGTGCTTTTAAGCATGACAGTATTTCTAAAACGACCCATCAAGCATCATAATTCTACCCCCAAAAGTTGTAATGAATTTGAATGATAGCTTTATTTTAAAAAGGAATGAAGTGAAGAGGTAAATGGAGTTTCTACAGATAAGTGCATTGAGACAGCTGACCCCCATGATGGCCCAGTCTCTCCTGCAGCCAATTATTCTTGTACTGTGCTAAATTGGACAGTGCCTCTGGCTGACTTAACTAATATAACTTATTAAAAAGGTTCTACATCTGCTGTTTGATAGAATTTCAATGAAACGGTCATCTGTTTCTTACAATGTGTTGTTTTCTGTCAACATTTCTTTTAATCTCAGAATGAATGCTTTCCAATGAACGGTTATTCCTGTCACATTTTACTACAGCCATGCCTCTTCCATTTACAGCTGGGGAGCTTTTCTCAGAACCTGCCATGCCCAAACTGGGAAATGAAGTCAAAAACTTTAAAAAGTCCATTATTCTGCCAGCTCACCCCCGAGGGCTCTCAGTGTTTAAAGCCAGCAGATGAAAACCTGCCTTTTATGCTAATACTGTAGATATGCTTTTTACGGCAGGGGCTCTCGAATGCATTCTTTCTGCCTGGGACCTAACTTTGAGAAATGTGGTTTTGCCCAGGGATCTAAACTTATTTTTTTGACAAACTGGAGTCTCACATAAAAATGTCTCCCACCCTTTTTTTTTTTTTTTTTTTTTGGTTAGTCCAGTGGTTTGGTACATTGCTCTTAGGTATGATGCAGACTAGGTGATTGATTGTTAGTTTAACTTTAGATTAATTTTGTTTTATAGAGTAATACAACAGAGTACTATTATTACCATTAGTGCTATTTTTTTTTATGCAATTTACCTAAACAGAGATTATGTACCTGGCAGTTTGTAAAATGTCATGTGACATTCAGAATCACTATTTGGTAAGAAAAGCCTTTTACGGAAGAGTGGTAATAAACAAGAGGTCAAATCTAAACCAAAATAATAAAAGAAACTGAAGGCAGTGAGAACTGAAGGCAACTTGCTTAGGGCCCCTTTTCCCTGGATGACGGCCCCACTGTGTTCCTCCTGACCTACACGACCTATAAGAACGTGGCTGAAAATTTGAAGCAAATTTGGGAACCCTCCTTCAATTTGAAGGCAATCATGATGTTACATCCATGATTGAAAACTTGAAATAGTTTTTTTCTTTCTATTTGTTTGTCCCAGAGATGCTCCCCTGCGGTCTCACTTCTGCTTTATACGCCTACAAAAACATTATTGCCCAACTTTCACCTTTTAGTTGCGTATAAACTGTTTTGGCATATATTAAAATATTTTCTGACAAACTTTACGCAGTGTGAATTAGATAAATGAAAGTTCCACAAAAATTAGACGGTCAAAAGTTGAATCCCTTGTTGCCTTGTTTCTGAGCTACCTCCTTTCTTCTTTGGAGCATAACCCAATCAGAACATGGCTGCTCATTGTCAAGGCAACCATCTGTTCCCACTGCGGCGGTTATAGATGGGGTTTCCCTAGAGTAGGAACAGGGGTCTGAGGGACAACATCTACCAGACGTTACCCAGACCAAACCAGACGCCATGTCCTGTTCTTGTTTTCCCAAGGGCCCCCCCAACAGCACCTTGGGCTGTCACTCAAAGCACACACACACAGACACACACACTTAGGAATTGTCCATCTCATATCATTAGTGTATGTCTTTATATTGTTTTAAAGCTTATTTTTGTTGAGCCTTTGCAGTATTCTATGAGCTGGTGATTTTTAATGGCAGTTCTCAGTGATCCTTACTTACCCCCTGTCATCTCATGATCTGACAGATTAAGTCGTATCATGTTTGCTTAGCTGGCTAAGATGGAGGTCAGTGGTGGTGGAAGACGCAACAGCTGTTTGGGGGATATGCTGAGATCAAAGGATGAAGCTGGAAAATCAAGTACCGAAAGAATGAGTAGTAACATTTATGTAATAAAGAATAGTAGGAAGTCTTTTAATCTGATTAGAAATGTGTTTACAGGCGAACGTGTTAACCACATTATGAGTCATGTGGGATTCAGTAGTTTTCTTTATACAGTGAAGCTTCGAGGCCAAAACAAGACACCAGTGACTCAGTTTATTCTCAGTCTTTAAAGAGAAAACGATAAATTACAGTTTAACCAAAATATGAGTTAAACGTCGCTACACTTCCTGCCTAGTATGCTGTAGGTATTATTTACTGCCTTTACTAATATAACTTGTCGAGACAAGAGTCTAAAAGACCGCTGAAGTCGCCCATTGGTGTAAGGCAGCACGATGTTCATTATCGCTTATTAAAGTCCTGTACCCTGGGAGTTTAAATGTATGAAATCATCCAAGTGTTGCTGTTTCTGAAATAAACACACTCTTGTCAAAGTGTCTCTGGTTTTTGCATAAATGCAGTTTAGCTGCATCCAACAAACTGACTAAAGCAGCTCAATGTCTATTATATGTTAGGTTTCAGATATTTCTATATAATGTTACAAGATACTGATTGAAGTTTGCCACACGCAGTGCAATTTCAAATATTGTAAAGAATTTGTATATCACACTTTGAGCTTGACATATTTTTTTTTGTCTTTAGATTAGAGAAGTGGTTTTAAATTGTACTAATAAGCTCTGTTACCAGCAGCTTGTCACAAAAACTAAATTTGATCCAATTTCTTTAGCTGAATCTCCCTTTTGTCCTGTTGTGGCATCTCAGGCATACCATATAAAGAAGATGGCTTGATATCTTAAAGTCTTGATAGTAGGTGAATCATTCCGACTGGAAAAGCACTAGGTGGGTTACTGTCAGGTACTGATGTCAGATTTTACATGAATTCTTAGAATTTGCCCTTTTTAACTAAACTTTGGATATTTGAAAATTGCTGCCCATCCCCATTGTAAACCTGGCTTGTGTGACTAACATTGACTCCGCCATCCACTTTTTAATATCTTTAACAGTTCTGTGTGCTGTCAGGTGATGTAATGTAAAGGCCCTTTTTATTTGCTGGTTTAAAGTTGTGAAAGATGTCAGATCCTATCTCATATTTAAAATGTACGGCTCACTGTTCTCCCGGTTTAATTATTCAAAAGATGTGAACTTGGGTGACAGTTCATGCATTTAGATTCACTTAAGCTACTAGCTTCCTGTCTGCTTTCAGCAATGACCTGGTTTTCTAAATGTCTAATATACTGTTTGACTAACACAGTTTAGGTAATTACAGAAACCTACTTTTTTTGGTTGGAAAGGTCAGAGTTTCTTGACCATGTGTAGGGTATTTTGTTGCTTTTATTTTCTTTGTCACACAGTTTTGTCAGTAAAATGCTTGAAGAATGAAAGAACATGTTTCGGAAACACAAAAGGAACAAAAAGAGAATACACAAACACCTGTCTCAATACAAAAGCTTTCTTTAATTGAAACAATTTAAAAGGAAGACATTTAGATAAAATAGATACATTGACATTTCTGAAACCCTTACATAAAGTATGAGGATGTCTAAACTGTACAGAATGTGTCATTGTTATCTAAAAATACATCAGGATATATTAACTAAAGAGACCATTACCTTGTAGAAGATACGTACCTTTTATCTAAATATTTTCAAGCCATTGGGGAATGTCTGGGACTGAATGTTTTCAGCATCCTGTGAAATCCATCCTACCTCAGCATGAACTGCTTCTGTAGTTTACACCTGCTGCGCCTCGTCAGCTCATGTGAAGTCAGCCATAAAATCACACATGGTTCCCATTCCCTCATATTCATATGTCATGCAGCAACAGGTTTGTCACGTTATTTGTTCGCCGTCAAATTAACTTTTAAAAATAATTTACCAAGTGGTACGCCTCGTTCCATGTCCTATACAAAACTGGACCATATCACTGAGGTATTACGGCTTTTTTTTTCAGCTGCTTCAGCTGTAACTCAGATTTTTCTCAACAAGGAAGGCTTGATTGTACATATAGGGCTTCCCAAAATAAAACACCCACAACCTACAATACTTTGTACAAACCCAGTTGAACCTATGAAGCCTCTGGTTCTAGGGTGGATTCACACCAGGAAAGGCCTTTGGTCCGCTTGTTTGGTCCGGACCAAAAGTGGACGTTATTTTTTTCGTTTGGTGCGGTTTGCATTCACATTGTGCTTTTTTGTAAGCAGACTATAATTTATAAACAAAGCCACGTGGGTGACGGTCATTGCTCCCATTGGACAGAAAGATGGGGGCAGCGGTTGGAGATAAAGATGGAAGTCCTGTGTGCTGGATTCGTTCTGTTGGTACAATTACAGTACCATTTTGAAATTCAAGAGCAGCTCATTCAACGTCTGTTTAATGACGTTTTACTTCTATTTTTGGAACGGCGCCGGCAAATGTGTGAGGTGGTGTTAGCATTAGCAGCAATAATGCTATTTGTCCCATGATGCTTAGCAACGGTGGCCCGTGAAGTCCAAAAAGTCGCATGCTTTACGCAGTTAGTTCGGTTCAAGTCCGGTCTGTATTCACACCAGAGTTGGTTTGGAAGCGGACCGAGACCACCTCAAAAAGCGGGTCTTGGTCCGGTTGTTTGATCTGCATGACTGTATTCACACCTGCACAAAAAGTCCGGACCAACGCTGGAAACGAACTCTGCTTCGATTAAAGCGGACCAAATGTGTCAGGTCTGAATACGACCTTAGATTCAAGTTCACTTTACCATCAGTCACCTCTGACTGTCAGCAGCAGTCACAGTAAATAAAGCGAAATTAAATCTTAAATGTTTTAAAATGACAAAATTTACAGTTAAAAGCCTACCATCCCTTAAAGGAACGCAAATCGCCCCGCTGCCTTTGATGCCAAAGTTTTAGACTGAAATCAATTTATGCTGAGAAGCGGCAGTCAGAAGTCTCAGAGTTAGAGAAATTGTTTGAGGTAATTCCCTAACAAGCTTGTGCAAGAAAAGATTAAGTGAGGAGTAGCATCCTTAATACCAAGGCCAGTGACAAAAAGGATAGTTTATCATGTTGAACCACATTACGGAAGCAATGTCTGATTTTCATTTCTCAATTTTTAGTGTTTTCAAGTTATTTCAGTGACCTTTGTGGGTTTTTTTTTTCCTGCGTATGTATTTTGTAACAAACTGTGTTGACTCAAACTGGTAACGCCAAGGTTTTAAACAAGCATGTGTCTTGCACTCCAAGTAGGAGTTGGGAATGATGCTCAGCTACCACTTCAAATTTTATCCTAATATCTATAAATTGGCAGAGTTATATCCACTCTTGTGTTTTTTTTAAGGCAGGTTGGCTGTGGCAGCCATCTTGAGTTATGTTGACTCCGAAAGTTGATCAGTTTTAGATGCACACCCAATAATTACTTCATGAAAGTTTCATTAAAATGCTTTGCTAATGCTACAAACACACCCAGACGTATTCTAAACATTGTTGCCCATCGCCTTCATTGGTGGATCATAATTTCAATTAATGATGTCTGTGAAGCACAAATCAACTGATTCACAGCCAAGGCAGAGATTGTAATAACTCACATGTAACCTAAACTATCGTGGGACTTTAAATAAATTTAAGTTTATTCATGTTGTGGAAGGGTGTATTAAACCATCAGTATTTTGGGATTCACGGTTCTGAGATTTAAGGAACATTGCCATAATTTATTGCATTTGTGTGCTTGTGGATGCATCATCATAAAAGGTGATTACACAAACTCGATAATAATGGTCATGCATGTATGTGTAATTATTCACATCTTTGTCACCCAAAATCTGTCAACCTGCTCATGTAATCTCAGCTTCTGTCGTTTTCTCTTCCACCTACAGTAGCAGGGAATGACAGATAATCGTCCTGTCCTTCAGTCTTCTCTACATCGCTGTGTCCGTTATTGTCTGCTTTTTATCTTGACCTGTCATTTCCTTTTTTTTCCCCCCCTCTCTGCTCATGTTTCTTTTTATCACACACACACCACTTCCCCATCGCAGCTCTGTTGTGTTGGTTCTGTCCCAACTAGCTGATAGACATCCGGTGCCACAAAAGGAGGCAATCTCCGTCCAACTTGGAGCCATTGTTGTCTCTAATAGAATGGACTTAGAGGTGAAGAGGAGCTATTGATTCAGCTGACTGAGGGAGAAGAGAGGGAATGAACAAAGTGGGCGAGAATGGGTGGCTGTTGACACCTTGTTCAGGAAAAAAAGAACGCAGACGTTCTGTTTTTGTGATGCTTGTCTACAAGCAGTTTGGCTCATGTGCTCGGTCAGTGGATGGACAGGAGGAGGGAGAAGAGGAGAATTTATGAATAATAAAAGAACTTGGAGCTGATTTCCTTCTGTTGCCTCAGCTGATCAAAGACTGGACATGTTAGATTTGACAAGGAGAGGAAGTGAGTAGAAGAAGAATGAAGATAAATAAGTAGATGGATGGAAAATTTGACCGAAATACTAAAGAATCAAATGTGGGAAGTGAGTTTAAAAGATGGAGAAAGGCAACAAGCTAATGGGAAGGAGAACAGGTGAAAACAACTAAAGGCTTAGCATTCCTTGCCCGCCAATTTTATTCTTGAATTACAGACTAAGATTTTTTTTTAATCTTAATCTTATCATTTAAGTAAAACTGCTCTAGAATCTGTTATCATTGTAGTATCTGCTGTGGGCAATGGTCAGCTACTATCACATCAGAGTTTAGAACGATATCTGTAAAACTTACTGAATTATAGCCATTTTGTTGTTTTCTAAGGTCAAATGGCTGTGCTGGCCATCTTGAATTGGGTTGGAGCCAGAAGTTAATCAGTTGTAGATGCACATCCAATAATTACTTCCTGAGAGTTTTTAGTTTTGTTCTGTGGTTCAAAAGATATTTTGCTAACAGACACATGGACACCTTCACACGACACAGATTCTCCCACACATAGATTTGCATAAAGTAAGAGTGATCAGTTAAGTTAGAATATCACATTTTGAAAGGCAAGAAATGCATTAAAAAAGACTAATAATAGGAAAACTAATAAAATACTTATTTTACTCATTCCACTTCTGTTTTCACACATGACAACAATGCACAAAAAGCTGTATCAGGCTTGGCTTGAGAGGTTGTGTGTGGAAAGGCCTGCAGAAAGAGGAAGTCAGTGAGAGGGAGAGAAGGGCAGTTGATTAAAGGCAGCAGCTTCAATAATGCAAATGTAATTACTTTCACCGGCCCTCACACTTGCTTACCTCCTAACTGCATTAACTCTGGAGTGGTAGGAGAAAAAAAAAGACCTGAAAAACCAGAGTGGCTCAGGGCAGAAAATGGAGGTGGGGAACAAATGTAAATTAGCAGAAAACAAAGTAAAGTTAAAAGGTATTTTTAGATAGTGAAAAGGGAAACAAGACTGGAATATGTAATCACTTTAAAGAGGGATTCGAGAAGGATGAGGGAAGGAGGAGGTGAAAAATGTGTGGAAAAAATAAATGACTTCTAGTCAAAGTAGTTTGGGGTTAATTGTGAAACATAGAGCTGGAGTTGCATGTTGTCATGGCTACTCAACTTCATTAGTAGCAACTGTGCTTTGGAATAGAGATGAAGAAATAATACATGCATATAATCAATCCATCCTACTCTGCATGGACAACGAAAGAGTCCAGCAAAAGCATTAATTAACGATAGGGGAAAAAACCTCCAATGTACATGAGAAAAATGTGGATTTCGAATAAAAGCTGAGCTTTTAATTTTAGTTGAACTTTTTGAACAAGACAACACAAGAAGCAGAAGGACAAAAAAAGACAGATTGCAAAAGTACAAGGAAGCACAACACAAGGCACAAAGGAAGCTAAAACTCATAAGGAGACAAAGATAAGGATGTATTGGAAGAGAAAAGGACATAAAAGACAAAAAGGACACATAAGGAGACATGCAGATGAAGCATCCTGAAATGGGGAGGGGTATGGGGTAATAGTTACACATTAAAAAAAAAAAGTTATAAAATCCACATATAATAACTGTTGTTTTGATACCTGAATGGGTAAAACAGCTGAAAGTATGCTTTAGTAGTTAGTTTCTTCTGTATGTTATTGCAACTATCAACAGGAACAGAAACATATAAATGTTATCAGACTCCAATAGTTAATAACCATATTTCAAGCAAAGATTGTGTCTGTGTGATCAGTTGGTGCTTGGAGTATCTTTTGGGGGTCACTCTCAGCTACTACCATCAAATTTTAGCTCAGCATCTAAAGAATTGTCCGTTAGTCATTTTTGCATTTACTAAGCTTGCTTAATTGTGGGAGCCACCTTGAATCGGGTTAACTCCAAAAGCTAATCAGTTGTAGATGTACATCCAATGATTACTTTTTGCAAGTTTTAATAACCTTCGAGCAGTTCATGAGATATTTTGGCATCAGACAGACACGAGCAAAACCATTAGTCCTCCACCCCGTGCCTTTCGCCAGTGGGCGATAATTAGAGAAGGTATTAAGAGAAGAAGTTCTTTATTTTATGGTTTTGGGTGTGGAAATGGAAAAACATAACCGTAGGAGGTGATTCCAGGCTTTCTCCAGTGGACTTGAGGGGCACAAATGGCAACAACTTAAACTGTTTTTTTTTTTTTTTTTTTTTTTGCTTAACGGCTTTTCCTGCACCTCTCTTTTCCCTTCTCATCTACTCTGATCATCCCTCCCCCTTGTTCCATCTGCGGGGTAGTTTGCCACATCAGCTGTTCTTCGTCCATGCAGATATGACCCCTGAAGGAAACATAATCCTGGATGCGTTCATGTGTTTGGGTGCTAAATGCCTACGCGCTGATCTCGCACGGATTGGATTCTGCAAACTCAACCAACTCACATGATCAGCTTCCATTATAAGCTATATATATATATATATATATATATATATATATATATAGTCCTGATCAGACATATTTACATCACTTGTATAACATTGTGCAAGTTCTGTTCAAACCTCGGTAGAGCCATAGGGTGAGCTGCTGTTGTTCAGAAAGGGTGTGACAGATTTTGCTGATACTCGATCAGATTGGGAACTCTGGAGGAGTAGATTACCTCGGTGTCTTCAGCTTTTTTATGTTATGTTGAGTCAATTTCTAGAGTCAACCTTGTCTGTTAGCAAAACATCTCAGCAACCACTTGATGGATTTTAATGAAACTCTAAAAGTAATCATTAGATGTATAGCTACAGGTAACTTTTGGAGTTAACCTGATCCAAGATTGCCACCACAGCTAATTAACCCTAACCTACACAAAAATAGCTATAGCTTTGTTAATTTTACAGATATTAAGCTAAGATTGAATGTAGAAACAACTCCAAGCTCTAAGAGGTCATGCAAGATCTTTGCTTAAGACTTTGACATGCAAGTTGACAGGAAATATGTATTTCTAGTATTTGGCCCATGACATCAAAATGGCGTCAACATCAGTGTCAGGACCTTAGGCTTTAATGAAATAATATTCATTCATTCTAAAAATGGTTTTATTATCATGACTGATAAGTGTGCATCAAACTATGTTTCACTTATTAAAGAAAAATAAGAATTTTCATTGATTTTTGAGCAAAAAATTGCACTAAGATTGTTTTCACAGCTGCGGTCACCCTTTCTGTCTCTAAGGCTGGAGTCGTGCATGTTTTGTCATGCCAGTTTGAGTTAGGTGGCCTCTTTTATTTACACTTTTTAAAGACTGCTCAGGTCTTGTCCAAGGTGTGAAATTGCCCCCCGAAAATGACTTGACATCGACTTGTTCTGGCTGCTGAAGCTTCGTGAAAACGGATTCTCCAACCGAAAATGTGGAATTTTCAACCCTTTCATTGTGTGCTGTGAAACGCTGACCCTCGGGCCAAGTGGCTGTGAAACAAATGACATTAACTTGCTCAAAGAGAGATCAATTTCACAGCTTGTTGAACAAATTACACACACATGAACTTGGGATAAAGTAAGTGGTTGAGGTCATTGGTTTTGTTTGGTCACTTCAGGTACCAGTCGGAGTTTGTGGTTCTTAGTTGAAGCTTCATGCTCTTTGTTGCTTGGAAGAATTTCCAACATTACTAGTTTTTTTCATTTCTGCCTTCATTAGCAGTTGACCGTTTTTGATTTATTTAATTTTTTTTCAACGACCAATGCCAATCTTTAGTAATCAAAACAGCTAACAGCCAATGTATTCGGCTGTTTTTTGTTTATTTTTGGGCTTGTTACTGCAACATTTTGTTCATACACAATTTAATTTACTAGATTTTGCAAAATCATTAAAACAATGGAAGGCATTCGGGCTAAATGCTTACATCAGGGTTTGTGGTGGTGAGTAGTGGTAACAGCATTAGGCTCAAAATATTTTAAGCCCCTTGTGATATTTTAAAAATGAAAGTCTTTCCTGGTAGATATATCTTTTTGTAAAAAATTAGCATAATATTTTGGTCAACTTTCTTTGGGCTTCTTTGGGCTTTTCCGGTGTTGTATCAAAAAAAATGCATCCCATCAAAGGTGCACTCGTCTTTGGAAGCCCTTCAGTTACATGTAACTACACTTGTCTACCTCTTCATTGGTTTAGCATGCTCAGACCTGGCTGACACTGATTATTTTTTAAAAATCACAAATTTTGGCCAAATCAGCCTACTTCAAGCCTCTGTTTTCTCTTGAATGGCCAATGATTTAAACTTAAAACAAGCTAATTGTTCGAAGTTGTTTCACCGTTTCGGATAAAGCCAGAGTTCACTTTGATTCTGATTCTTTTTCTTTTCTTTCCCTTCTTTTCCTCAGGACAACTATACATTTGCTCAGCCAGGCATTCAGAGGAAAGTCAAGGCCCTGGAGGAGCTGGTCAGCAGGATTGATGGTGAGTTATCTGCCTGCTTTTACTCATCCGTTCACCCATCCAGACAGTTCCTTTTCTTCTCTGCGCTTCAATTTTCACTTGATTTCTGATTAATGTCATGTCTGTCTTGTCAGTTTGTCTTTTGTTTTGTATTCACCCATCTCATTTTCTGTCCTTGCAAAGAAAACAGAAAATTAAAAATCCCCTATCTTCAGATTAATTTTTACTTTGAAATATGTTTCTAAATTATAAGAAAACTGACAAGCTGTTGTTTCTTGAGTTTATAAATTAGATTTCAGTTTGTTTTTATGTACCCCAAGCAGAAAAGTGTCAAAATCTTAACTTTTGTATAACATATTTATAAGAAATTTAAAGTTTTACGATCTCTTTTGTGATGGTTTGATACATCATACAGCTTACCTCAACTATGTTTGACTTCTGAATTTGATCTTGTAAAGAAGAGGAGGAACAGTGATTGAAATGATACACAGGGATTAAAGTTCTCTGTTACCAAGACGGATTTCCGTCAATTGTAACGTGGCCAGGATTAAGTGTAGAAGAGATTTTTCAGTGTGCTTTAATTCCTGGATATAGACTGTCTTTGATTGGATTTTTTTGTGTGTTAGAACTACATGCAAACCAACAACTAAGGCTACATTCACTCTGCAGACAAAAGTGGCTCAAATCTGATTTTTTAAAAGTAGACCCAGGTCACTTTCATATGTGGTACTAAATCAAACATATCAGATGTTTTTTCAAAGCAACCTCAGTCTAAACCAGTGCTGTCCACTGTTCTGCAGGTTTTAGATGTTTCTCTGCTCTTTAGCAGGTCTTCAAGTTCCGCAGAAGCCTGTTAATCACTCATTCACCCAAAATAAGGTGTCAAAACAAAGGAACTGCTAAAACATGCAGGATAGTAGCTCTCCACAACAAGGATTGGACACCACTGGTCTAAACGGTCATGTTGCGTTTCATCTGATTTTTATGACTTTCAAGTAGGGGTATGCAGATTGATCCAAATAGTGATATTATCAATGCTAACATCATGTCGTTTAATGTCGCTCCCGTTCCAAAAATGCAAATTTACACCCGAGCAGGCAGGAAGCAGCAAGCTTAAATATGAGCACTGGGCAAAACAAGCATGGCAAATAATAATGTATTTGGCTCTGATAGTACAAAAACTTTAGAAGCTATACACACGTTATTGTGTTGCATCCATATTTACTTCCATAAACAGTTTGCTGCATGTGACGTCACATCTCCCGCGCAGACGGTCTGTAGACTGTTCATGCTGGAGTCTGATGGCGGTCACATTTAAATAAAATGGAAAAACAGATCTGAGCAAAAAAAAAATCAGAGTTGAGACCTACAGCTTAAACATAGCCTAATACTTTTTGTTTCCAAAGCCGAACTTTGCAGGACTTTTGTCAGATTGTAATTATATGCCACTATAATCGGGTTGAAGTCATTTTCATTCCGCTCAGCTGTGTGGAAGTATGTGTGTGGCTGGGTAACAGAAGTTCAAACGTGAGGCCTGCTGATGCCCACTGAGTGGACTCATACACAGCTCAGTATCATTTCCCATACGTACCCAAATCTTGCGTTAATTACCAAAACGGTTTTTCCTCCTCTAGCTCGTTGTCGTCTTATTTTTTTCCCAAAAAAGAAGTTTTCAGGAGCCTCTCATTCTAACTTTGTCACCTTAAACATGTAAGGCATATGCAGCCGTACATAATGCATCGTGCAAAACAAGGTCTTATCACAGCAAGCTTTTGTACAGTGGTCATGTTCTCGGCTGACCTTGATGCAGTCCCACTCTCCTGTCACCCGCTCTGTCAGCCAAAGGGTGAGGTGGATTCACCCGCTGCATTTAAATGGATGGGGGAGAAAGTGTGTGGGAGCAGGAGAGTGAATGTCAGCCAAAGTTAGTGGGTGTATGCAGGTCCGTCTGACACACATGCACCAGCGCCCAGAAATTTTTTAGACATTACCCGCAGGAGCTGTATGTCCAAATCAGTCTGATATGACACACGTGGACTTAACCCTGCCAGGTCCGTCAAAAAAAAAAGAAAAGCAGGTGCTGTCGGTGACCAAACGGAGCAAAAAAATCATCCAGAGAATACACAGTGGGTGTCAGCTAATGAGGCTTGCAGCTATACACTCAGTTATGCTTGCGTTGCTGTTGCTCACCACTTTTTGTTCTATATTAAAATGGAAAGTTAATTTTTTAACTCCCAATCAACATGTGGCTGTACATCTACAACTGATCAACTGATTAAATATAGTCACCCCAATTCAAGATGGCCACCGCCGCTGCTTAAGATTAGCAACACAGATGTAGCTGAGCATCATCCTAAACACATACTCCAAGGCTACACATTGCACGGTATTTTTGTTAAAAACAGTAACTGTTTGAGACTCTTTTATTAGCAAAATATCTCATAAATGGATGGATTTTAATGAAAGTAATCTTTGGCTGTATATCTGCGAATTTTGGAGTCAGCCCAAATCAATATGACTCCCACAGCTAACTAACTGTAGAAGACACAAAAATGGCTTTATGTCTATCAGTTTTACACACATTCTGCTCAAATTTGATGTGATAATAGCTGAGTCATTCCCATAATGACAAATTGCAATATTACATAAGAATTTGCACAACATTACTCTTGAGGTTTGACCAAAATGGTTTCAACTTTTATGATCTGAGTTTAAAACTGTGGTATGAATGGTGGAAGGAATACTACACTTTTAAATATTATTTACAGCAGGCAGGGAAAATAGCTGAATAGTAGCAATCTATACATATATTGTTTTTACATATTTAGAATTGTTGAACAAATTTTGATGGTGTACTTTGCTTTTTAGCTAGAAAAGTTTTATTGCATTTAGGTTTTTTTCTGTCAACATTTCGAACATGTTTTTTGTACACTTGGGTTCAATTCCTTCATCGTCATGCAACAATCAGGTGAAGATTCTCACACGTTTTCCTTAAAAATATCACAAATTGCACAATGTCATTTTTATTACAAATGTCCGTTAGTAACTGCTAAAGCAATAACCGCGTTTCAAAAGCTCTGAAATACTCCTTTAAGCTCTGCACTGTGTTCAAGTCCATGTAACACTGAGATCAGAGCAAGAAAAGTAGGAGCAGAAGCAAAGTCTGTCCACCTCATCTCCACTCCACAACACCCCTGGAACGACATAAAAAATGATCTACCATTTTTACTGTATCTTCTTCCATAAGTGCCCTGTCATCATAGCTGGGGCAGAGACATTTTATACCTCGCTAGCTTGACATTACCAGCTCTAATGAGATCACAGATACCTCTTATCTCAAATTACAGGATTGTTTTTCGCCCTGCTGTCGACATAGCATCTGTTCTGGGAACAATAGCCTCTCATCTCTTCCAAAATTACCTATCAGCACTTATCAGATGCAGGGTTATTCACAGTCCTGTGTGTTTTGATAAAAAAGTGAGGGTCTGTCTTCTAATAGCAGCTGGAAGATTTGGTGGACTTAAAGGAAGAGGAACAGTATTCGTTTCCTCCTGTTTGTACAAATTTAAATTATTTACTAGTTCTTGTGTAACTAATCTGGAAAATCCAGTCTTTTACGTAAAAAAAATGTTGAACTTGATAGCTTCACGAATGAATGCCTAGTGGATTTGTATCGGAGTTATTAGAATACAAAACTGTCCTAATGTTAGTATACGTCAGTTGAATTTATCTCAACTGCTGTTGGTTCTAAGGCAACTTCCTCTTTTAGGATTTTTGGCCCTGTTCAGAGCTTGCGTTAACATTCATCTTTGCAAGTGGACAGCTCTAAGAGCGTTCACACCTGGCATTAAAATGCATACCTCAAAACATTTGTCCTTTTACCTGCTTTGTACGCAGACGCACACGCAGCCGTGTCACAGAGTGAGTTGTCAGCGGAGCAACGGGGTCTGCTGATGTTTTATTTTTTTAAATTACGACGAATTTCAGGACTTTAACACGGTTCAGAGCCATTTGAGTTGCATTTTTTTGTAGTTTCATACACAACTCTTAATAAGCCTAATTACCTTACAGATTATTACCTAACAGATTGGACCACAGTGGGTCCAATCTTCTCTACAAACAAAACAAACATTTAGGTAAAGAGAAACTCTCTGATTATTAAAATTAATTTTAATGGGAAGGATTCTGATAAAACAATGCATTACAACTTTTAGCCCTAAAAATGAAACAAACAAAAACTGTTGTATTTTAGGAATGTTCCTAAGGATGGTTATAGTTGCCTTTAATCAGCCGGCAGCTGATGCAGACTTTTTATTTTGCCTCAAGATGTCCAGGTCACATCTCCACTCCCCCTTTTTCCTTTTATGTATTTTTTTAGGTTTTTTTTTAGGCATATGTTAGATAGTCTGATCATAATCAGTCCTGAGCCCTGCTGTAGGACACAGACCACTGCAGAAGGTGGTCTGAGAGAAAATGTTTTCAGTGTTGAGACCGTTCACGCCGTCATTTAGCACTATTCAAAAAAGAATTGGATCTCACAGGACGAGATTTTAGTCGAAGTTCTGACCAGGTTCTTTAAATCGGGTTCGTCTTAAACATCTGTCAGAGTCAAAGAAAATATTCTAACCAAATGTACACTTGCAGAAAGAAAAGAAACTGTATTATAAATTTATAAAGCGTCTTTTACCTCACCTTTTTTCTTTTTTTGACACAGCAAAATCATCCGTAAATTTCCAAACTTTCATAAAAATAAATAGTCTTTAAATGCAGCTTAAGAGAGCAGATTGTTTTTTTTTTCTTTAATTCTTCCTATCGCTGACATATAAAGTCTTTTACTTTAAAACGTCTTCATTTCTCCCCGCCTGTCGCTCACGACACCCCCTTCTGTAATTATCTGCTTGTACTAATAACACCAACTCCCATTAGCCTCGCTCGACGCCGGCAAACGTACCTCTTCAAAAGACAACAGTCACTTTGTCGGCATGTAACGTTTCTCTGATCTCTTTATCTCTCTTTCATCTCCGTCTCTGTATTTGTTGCATGCAAGTGCATTAGCACAAGTTCATCAACATGCAAATTGCCCCAAGGTGAATTTATCTATGCTAATGAGAGGGTGCATTTGTAGCATGCTTGTCGAGCCTGGATCTGAACAGAATGTTTACAATTATTGCATTATCAGGAGTTTAAAGGCTTCAATATGTGTTTAATGGTTTGAGAAAAACGCATCTCTTCAGAGCATTGCTCGATGATCTTAGTAGTCATGTATTTTATGTGCCTGACATTTGATCTGTGTATGTTCTATTTGTAACTTCAGCGGGATACTTCTTGTTGGATGTTTTTCAAATCTGGCCCTTTCTTTCAAAGCTTCAAACTAAGGTCCGCTCTGGTGCCTTTTAACCTGACCCGAGGTCACTTACACATATATTTTTTTTCTCCCCCTGTCCTCCCACACAGTCCTCCACAGCCTTTTGAAATCACTTTTTGCTCAACACGCTGAGTTCTTCGTGTTCTTTTATGTATTTCAAGAGATTTACCGACGTCTTAACTGCGGTCTTGTCAATCTAATATCATCTTGAAACTAAAGGTTGTGTAACTGCAGTGGCAGCCACTTGTTTCCTTTAGTTTTAATTAAACCAAAGGTTTGGAGATATAACATTTATTTTGCTTGTTATACTACTTTCCCTTTCTTATAAACCCATCTATATTTGCAAATATGACCTTGTTTTTGATGTGTAGTTTAGACTTATTTGGAGTTTTTTTTATTTTTTATTATAACACGCACCCCTGTCAAAATTGGCATAAACATCATGCCTTAAGTGGGCCTCAAAGGCGCTAAGAACTGTTGAAAAATGGCCAATTAGGAAAAAACTCACCTGTCAATATATTTGGCTCCTCCTAAGAAATCAAATACAAAACAATTATTTACATACCATTCACACCACGTTCAGTAAACTTTAGTATTTTCAGACCCTCCAGGATTTTCGTGATGTTGCGATCGCAACTATTAACGCAAAATCAAGCAAACCTCGCAAAATTGCAACCTTTTGCAACTTTGCCCAAAACACCGCAACTTTCCCGCAACTTTAACCCAATATTTATTGTTTCTGAAGTGATTCGCCACGAAGAAGACACGTGAGGTCACATCCTGTTAACATCAGAATGTCAGGAGCGTGCAGGAGCAGCGACCGAAGCCAAAATGTGCGCTAATGCTTCACATTTGCCCACAAAGATTTCAGCAAACCAGTTTCCTCCCCAGCTGCAGCTGTTTTGCACGTCCTGCAGTGTAATCATGGAACATAAACGCAT
>NC_051447.1:17082276-17093026 GCF_001649575.2 Kryptolebias marmoratus | reverse complement strand
GACAAACACTTTGTGTCTGCAAAACATGTGAGGAGAGCTGCAGACCAGGGACAATCCAGAAATGCTCATGAATGTCAGTTTAGAAGCTGTCAAAGTTCTCAAATAAAGCACCTTTTGAGAATGTCAATGTTTGTTGGGAATTATCTTACAAAACTAGGAATTATTTTGGTTTATATCTTAAAAGTTGTTTTTTATTGATTTTAGTTATAAAAAAACCTGCAACTTTTAGAAAAATGTCCTGCGAAATCGGGCGTTTTAGCCGCAACAATCACAAAAAATGCCCGAGAAATCCTGGAGGGACTGCATTTTGGACCATTTGACTGGCCTGCAGTTTGTGTCTACGATTTATTCAAACCTTTGTGATATTGCTACTGTTGTAAGGATAAATGTTCGATATGTTGTGCAGCTCTAACCTAAAACACATCTGAAGTGCTGCATGGTGGAAGTTATAAAAAAAAAAAAAAAGCGTAAAAGACTCAGCTTTAATTAGGTGTTTTTATCTGAGATGGTGTGAAGTCAGTTGGAATCGGCCTCATCAGCAGAATCACGAGAGCTGCTCGCTGTTCAACCTCCAACCTCCTACTGTCCACCAGCCCCAGGCTACGGTCCACCGCGGAGAGCCAACATGGTTCTCTGTTCCAGGCTTTAGCCAGCACCGGGCAGGAGGACAACACTCATCAGTCAATCATCGCCTATTAGACATGTCATCCTCAGCCTTCCCCAGCCCCGATAACAACCCTGCTCAGCATGCTCAGCACTGTGCCAACTAACAGCAGCTCATGAGTAATAAGGTTCAACTTCTACAACTTCTGTTCAGCTCTTTTTGTCTTTCTTTAATAATTCGCTTTTTTTTTTTTCTTCTCCCGCCTCATGACAAACAACCGTAACGCTCCGAACGTGCGCCTCTTCCTCTGTGTTTGTTGAAGTTGCTAATATTAGGAAGAGCAAGTTCATTAGTGTAATTTAACATTGTCTAAAGTTGTTCCGCTCCCTTCCCCTCTGTTTGGCAGCTAGCTAAGATCTGTCACCGTGATGCATGCACTGTTAATGAGCTTCCCTTGTTTATGCTTTTACAGCAGCATGTGATAATTAAACTGCAGAGAGGAGTGTGAAATAATAGCTTTGTGTTTACTTTGCGCCCTGCTCATGTGCTGCTGGAGTGTGTGTGTAATTGTCGAACACTCAGGCTAGAGCAGGTAGGCGGCACTCAGGTGCTTCTTTTTTGTGAAAGTAATAATGCGAGTTGTCTTAGAAATATCTTGCGCAGTGTTTTGCCAATAAATGAGTTATTAAAGCTGTAGTTTGCGGAGTGTGTGTGTGCTTGTCAGTCAGTCCTGATTAAGAGGACAGTGTGTTAGAGCAGGATGCGATAGTTCCTCCTAACTGGCTTTTCTCATAGATTCCCTGACAGCTCCGTAATTACAGCTCTATTAAGAGATGTGTGTGTGCAGCAGAATGAGTGTCATGGGTTTGATGACTATGAAATGAGGAGTCGCTGAATACTGAGTGGTATTTTTAATCTTTTGTTATGTAAAGAAGCATAAAGCAAAACATTTATCAAAGAACAGAGAGGAACAAAGGCGGTCCTCCTCGGTGTCACAGCCCCACACGCAGCCAGTTTTCAGCTGACATATTTGCCTCTTATCCAGTCCTCCCAGCGAGAGTTCTGCCAGCATGTCATGACACTGACACTGACGTTTGAACCCCACACTGGGACCATATTGAGACGGCGTGATGCAACATGTGGTCATCTCTCTGTGTGGTTTGTTTCGGAGCAAAGCTCAATCACCGTCATAGGGAGATAAAAACCCAATCCATATATTTATTGCTTTTTATTTGCCTCATATTTGCTCATTACAGACTTATACATTCTTGATTATTTTGAGTTGACGACTCAAATAATGTTTTTTTTGCTGGGAATATCTAAATTTGTAAAAGTAATGTAAACCTTATGCTCAGTTAGTATTTTCCTAAGCGCTTGTTATCGCCACATTTCAGCATCACACGTGTTTGTTTGTTAGCAAAAAATCCCATTACCCATAGGACAAACTTTAATGAAACTCAAAAAGTAATTGTTGGATCAACATCCACAACTGGTTACCTTTTGGAGTAAACCTAATTCAGCTTAGCAAACACAAAAATGGCTGTAACGCAGTCAAGTTGACAAATATTGAGCCAAATTTTGGTGTGGTAGTATCTGAGTCATTTCCGAGACCACCTCTGATATCGAGCAGATTACAGAAGATCTTATTTAAAATTCTGGCATACAAGGAATGCTCCTTTTTCATTTTTGATGTTTTTTCCACTTACCTGTTAATGTTCTCATCACAAATATTACAATGCTCAAATGGAAAACAGAATCTTTAAAAAAAAAAAAGACAGTGCCGTCTTAAAAAAAAAGATTTTTGGAGGTTTATTTAATTTATGCCAGTGTCACAGTCGTTGGTTTCTGACAGACTCGCTTTGTACGACAGGTTAGAGGTCTCCACAACACAATTTTTATCAGATACTAGCGAGGGCTCTGATGTCAAAGAAGTAATTAACGTGTTCTCTATACATTTCATATAAACATGACTCTGTCCTCACCTCCGGATGCCATTGACCTACTTTATATGCACTCCAGTCTTCACCGGAGCGACATGCAATTTCTCTCGAGTGTTAGTACAATTCCACTTCCATTTCTCATCCTGGCTGGATATGAGGCTTTTCTGAGACAATTTGGATAGCTCTGTAATTACATTTCAATTATTAGGAAACGGCTGTGTGTGTGACACTGATGACAGCAGCTAGTAATAGAGAAGGGAAAGAATCTGTCTGGCTCTTGTTACTGTCACTGTTGGGATAACTAGCTTTCACCCCCCTTGTTACAGACAACCGCATGTTTGATTTTAACACAGAAATCAAATAAATTCATCAAACCTCTGGACTCATTGTTAAAATGTCATTGTTCCCCCCCTTTTTTTTGGCAGAGTCTGTGCATCGCCACATGCAGCATTATGAGGTGGAGTACCTGCAGTTTGCCTTCCGCTGGATGAACAACCTCCTGATGAGGGAGTTGCCGCTACGGTGCACCATCAGACTGTGGGACACCTATCAGGTGCAGTGACACACACACATACACAAACACACAACACAGCTACCGTTACAAAGCTTTTTCTTACTTCTTTTCCCCCCATTTCTCTCTATGGGACGAGATTTCTGGAAAAGGGAAATGGATATATTTCTGATAATGACGCCAATGATTCCCTCAAAAGTGGTACTGCTTTTGTTAGTGCAGTCTAATGCCAAATAATATTTTATTTTTAAGATATTTAACATCGTAACTTCCTCATAGTTATAGTTTTTGATGCTGCTAAGACTCTAAGAACTTCCTGTATTTTGTTTGACGGGAGGTGGTGACACCATTATTCTTGCATCCTTTTGATGATGAGTTGAAAAGGGCACGAAAAAACAAGCTCCAACGTATAGATTCGAGCAGAGAAATATCTTATTGCTATTCAAACCTATGTGTGCCTTTTGACCTTGTTGCTCTTTGACATTTACCCGGAGATTAATAGGCGGCGCCTACAGTTGGGCCGTACTGTTAACCTCGGTTGGCATTGTCAATAACACCTAATGTGTGTTATCGATTGAGAATGTGTGTGTGTGTTGGAATGAGTGTTCGAGGCTTGAGCTGAGTACATATAATGGATTTTCCAGTTGATCCAGAGGTTGAGAGTGTAAGACACGTGACCACATTGGAGCGTTTGATTAGGTGACCTGCATCGATACAAAGGGGACTAAAGAGTTGATGTCGGGTTTGAAGTGGACTTGTTTCTTGATGACGCTTCGAGCTGTGCCAAGTGTTTGCACGAGCATGAATCCTTTCTGCCGTTCTCGGCATCTTTAACAACCTCAAGCTTTTCTTCACACCTCGTTCTCACTTGTCATTAAAATACAGATGTTTCTTGTCATTTGCACCGTTTAGCTCGTGTCTGACATTTGCAAGGTGTAACGTTTTCACACCTGAGAAGTCACGGTGTCAAACGGAAAACGTAGCGAAGTGAAAGTTGAGCTTGATTGAAGCTGCTTCCTGATCGTTCAAGAAAGACACGAACTTTGATCAAAACAGAAAGCACGGTGTTTGTAGCCATTTTCTTTCACCTAAAAGCACCAAGAAAAGAAGGAGTAATTAGAGTGAAGATGGAGATAATTTAGAATGGGAGGTGAAGGTTTTGAAGGTAGTGTCAAAAGGAGTTTCAGGGTTACAAAAAAGTGACATTTGTGAGTAAAAATAGAAAAAAATGTAAAGAGACTATGGAAAATGGAGAAATAAAACTGGGATATGTTGCGGTTTATAGCTGGGGTGCTTAGTTCACTACCATCAAACCATAGCTTGAATTAATAAATAGCAAATGAATCCTGTCTAAATCTTAATGAACTCTGACTGAACTGTGGGCAGCATGACAAAGATGGTGCCTGACAGTTAAAAGCCACACTGTAGTCCGACTTGACTGAAAACTCCTTTAGGTTGATTCAGGTTCAGGATGGAGCCGACTTTTCTTTCTATACAAGAATGCCCATGTCATGTCAGTGAAGACATGCTTTTTCAGATTGGTGCTTCTTTGAGATACATTGCAACAAATACTTGGCTGTTTTAGAGATTTTTTCTTTTTTAGCTGAGTAAGAGTCCAAGTCTGTCCTGCTTTAACTCCAACCTCAAATGATTTCCTATTAATTTAAATTATTTATTAAGGTATAAATGGAGGGAAGAGGTCAGAGATGGATTAAGTTTTTTTTTTTTTGTGAAGGCCTGAACAAAGCAAACAGAAAACCAAAGTGGGTGGTGATTATAGTACTGTGACCAAGAAGTGGACATGCATTGAATATACACGAGCGTGAGGTTAATTATTAAACAACTGGTCCTAATCTGCCCATCTTCATTTCAAGTGTTCTCGGTAGATTAACTGATATTCTTGGGGGCAGCTGTGCATGTCCTAGAATATAGTCTTACAAGCTGCAGGCATGACAATAAGCTTTGTTTTTCAAAAATCCAGCTCTCAAAAAGTGGCCGCATGGCTTACTGGTCGCTTGGATGCAAACGCTCAGAATTCATCAAAACTGAAGCTGAAGATTTGTCTTTTTTCTTGCAATTTTGAACCACCAACTAGTCTAGCAGTCGCAGCCCAGTGAGGTGCTACCTTTAGCCATGCAAATGCAGTTTTAATAGTGCAGATGCTGAAAGAGCGTTCAGTATTTTCAGCTAACATGTTTTTTTTGGGACCAATCATGTACGTTACTGAAGACTCCCTATTGAGCTAGGAAAGCTCCTACTCTGAAGCAAGAGCTAATTATAGACCCAATAAATGTAGTTTTAAGGACTGCAGTCTGCCACAGTACTGGCAGTACAAAAACAAATCAGATGAGCTACCTGAAATGGTTAAAAGGACTAAGTGGTTCTTTGGATCTGAAAGCACCTATTGTCTCTTCTTTCTATTTAGCTGCTTGGTATCTAATTCAGAAGCTCCCAGTGTGGTTACGTGTTTCAGATTTCTTCATTTTTAGCACATTTCAGCAAGAAATGTGCTGATTCATCCCAACTGATATTAGTGTCTGAACACACAAATCTTTCAAAGATTTGCCGTATTCACCTGACATCCCAGTGTAATTAAAACTGCAGAGTAATTAGATTTGGAGGAGAGGATGAAATGGCTTTTACTAAGAAGTATAAAAGGATGTATTCATAATTTCCTTCATCCTGCTCTGGTTTCAGTAAAAACTGCACTCATACCTCCAGGTCTGGACTCGAGTTCGTGTCACATCTAAAAACGGAAACCAGTAATGAATCTTTAAACAATGTTGTTTCTTTGTCGTGACTTGACGACAGTGCGAGTACACTTTGTACTTGTAATCCATATGCTAAATATTTGATGTTTTACGATGTTGTTTGGATTGTAGCTTCAGCACACATGCCTTCACGGTCCTGTGTTGGCTGTCAAAGTCTCTTACCTGTGGCTCCAACCTAGCAGAGGGGACTTTGGCCATTTTGACTGTTTTAGCAGGTTTGGCAGCAAAACACAGAGCTCTCACTTTCTACTTCCCTGCTTTTTACACAAACCCTCCATTCTCTTTTTTTCTGAAGTCCTTTCAGATTTTTGTACTCCTGTCTCATTTGCACCATTAAAACAAAATTCTTCCATTTGCTTTCTTTTCATATTTAGGGTGATATTCTACAGCTCCACATACTTTAGATATTGGCTTGGTTTATGGGCTTAAAATTGTAACATTGAATAGGAAGACCTTGTTCTTTGTCTCTGAACCTGTTTGTGTGTGTTTCATGGGAGATTTGAACCTGTGTTGTAATATCTCCGTTGTGGATTTCTCTCTGTAGTGTGGCCATCTGTTCAGTCGTGCAATCCAGCACAAAACAGCCCTTCCTTGATCTTTCCATCAGTTATCCCTCTTTCTGCCCTCAGACTCTACTCCAGTCTTCCTTTTTAACTTTTTTTCATCTGTTTTCCTCTCCCTCTTTTTCTCAGCTTGCACTGTTTTCCACTCTTCTCTCTGCTGATTTTTAAAAAGAGGGACAAGCAGAGAGGGAGGCACATGGCGGGGTGGAGAGCGTTTCGGAGCGAAACAAACACACAGACCACTCTTCCTCAGCAGAAAGACAGCGAGACAGACAGACTGGGACTAAATTATCCCTGTTGCGTGGAGCATGAAATTAGCAAGTAGCTCAGTGTGACAGCATTAGCGTGGCTGTTAAAGGCAAACCGTGGCATTTTCAGGTTCTGAAACATGGTTTCCTTTCATGTGGACAGTCAGATTTACCAAGCAGGAAGCTGTACAGCGTTGTCAGTGGGCATGTTCAAAATCAGGTGGTTAAATGCGATTAAATCTATGGATTGCTGATGGGAATAATGGGACTAATTTACTGCAACACAGGTCCAGAAAATTATTTTAGATTAAGATTAAAGGCGTGGGCTGAATGAATCAAACGCACCATGCATTCTTTTGCTGTGGTGCTTGCTTGGAGCTCAGTTAATTAGTTTTAGACGGTAATAAAGTGCAATTATTCAGCACTACACCATTGCAAAGTTGGACTAAAATATCTTTTTCATGCTACTTTTGTAGCTCTACAAAACTAAAGTTGAAAACCTGTTCATGTTTGTTGGCATCATGCACAAAGGCATGACGACTAAATCTGTCACTTGAGCAAACCCGAAATGTTTTAATGTCCCAATATGTTCCAGGCTGACCATATTCAATTGTAAATTGTTAAAAAAAACATGCTAATATAGTTATTTTATGAGATTCTAAACAGAGTATTTTCATCACCCTTTGATAAAATAATAAATAGTAAGATGATTAAGGGTAGAAAAAGGGTTTTGGCCAAATTTATTTATTTATTTTTTCGTAATAATTAGGTTTACATCAATAACTGATTGGGAGCCAGCCCAGTTCAAGATGGCCACCGCAGTCAACTGACCTGCTATAATTCAGTCAGTTTTACAGAGATTGAGCTTCAATTTTGAGTGGTAGTAGCTGGTAACCAACCTTTAGACACACTTTGAGTTCCAACCATCGTGTGATATGTTTGCCTAAATCTTTGGAATTACCAGGTAGCGTCAACCCAGTTTGTCTGTTAGCAAAATATCTCATAAACCACTGCACAAATTTTACCAAAACTCTCAAAGTAATAATTGGATGTACATCTACAACTGAATAGCTCTTTTGGGTAGTAGCTGAGAGTCATACTCAACACATTCCCTGAGCGCTGTCACAATAACACGAGATCAAGGTTTGAACAAACAGGTATAACGATTTTAGTTTAAAACTCAGGCATAAATGGTGCGAGTTATATACATTTTCTTCAAGGAACGCTAGACCTAGACTATGCATTTGATTTTATCAGTAAAATTATAAAATTGTCTCAAAAGGTTTTTATAAAATCCTGTAAAATGCACGGATAAGGATAGGTGTTCTGGATCCTACAGTTATTGTTGCACTGAAATTTGGAGGTTGCTTTAGGCTTTACCTTTAATTTACAGTTTTAAAACTTTATATTAACGCGTTTCTTTTGCTGAAACGTTTCAGCGCAAGCCTTCGAGCTGTGGCAGAGTGTTTTTACGTTTACCTATCTCTACTAGGTTCAAGAATTTCAGTTTTTCCTCCAGAGTCCAGTTTCTGAAGTTTTTCTAAGTGACCTTTGTTGAATGTGAAAATAACCTGCCACTTCAGGGAGGAGACATCACAGTGGAAGGTGGCCTTCCGAAGGTTTCCTGCCTCGCTGTCTCCTGTCTGTAGTAATGGCCGGTCCCATGGTTACTGCAAGCATCTAGAATGGTCTCTGTGGATAAACCCCCGGTCACACTCCCAAACAAACACATAATGCACACACTTGCTTTAAATTCTCTTTGCTCAGTGCCGCTGCTCTTTAACTGACATGACTGTTAAGATGTTATTCCATTTTACCTCTCTAATACAGTCTCAGTTTTGAAAAGAACATTAGAATTTCTCATTAGGCTAGCGGTTTCTAATTCTGTCATCACTGTATGTTTTTCCTGACATACAGTCGCTTTTCAGATGCAGTTGTCCTATTTTTCCAGTTCTCTTTTCTTCAGAATAAAGACGGTGTGTATCCAATGCATCAGAGAGGACTGAATCCGTTGCAGTGCGGGAGTCCTAGATAGATCCCGTTTGATCCATCCCAGATGATTGATTCAATGCTTATTTTATAGTCAACGATGAAATGGATGATTCAGTGATTATTTCCTGAAACTTTCATTAAAATCCACCCAGGTGTTCATGAGAGATTTCACTAACGGAGTCGACTCCAGACAGGTAGATCTTGCTCCATCTATTAGCACTCAGAATGTGTTGGGGATCACTCCCAGCTACCACCACACCTAATTTTAGTACAATATCTTTAAAACTGGCTGAATCATAGCCATTTCAGTGTGTTTTAAGTCAGTTGGCTGTGGCAGCCATCTTGAGTCAGGTTGACTCCAAACGTTATTCAGTTGTAAATGTACATCTAATGATTACTTTATGCAAGTTTTATTAATAATTTTCCAGTGGTTCATGACTTATTTTGGTAACAGACACATGAGCATGTACATTAATGTCCACCTTCACCTTTTGGGAATGAAATAAAAAGAAATCTTCTCTCATCCTTTTTAAACCCATTGCATCATGACTCGACTCTTTTCATCAAAATTTAATGTCTTTCTGAGACCTTGCATCAAAATTTACTGTTTTAAATACCCCCCGCTGTGCAGGGCTTAAATTCATGAGCCTGGCTCTGTGGATTACACAATAAATGTAGAAAAAGTGGCAAAACTCGAGCTTCAAACAACCAGTCGGATGCCAGCAGCTCATCATATTCTCCCCATGTGATTGTTACATCACTATGAATCTGCTCGTTTATCATCTTCCATCTCCCTGCAGCACCGTCACCTTTTCACCTTGTCTACAGTCGATTCGTCAGAGTATCGCGTCGGTCCCACATGAGGCCGGTTTGTTTTGGAAGGATCAGACCAGTCAGACAGCCAACGCAGCACTTTAAAGATGCTGTGACATTGCAATACTCTGCATTCCGCATTCACTTTTCTCCTCTGCTTACCCTCAGCCCTTCATACACCCACCCCTCCATCTGCTTACTCCCCAGTTTCTCCTTATCAACTCCTCTGACTGTACCCCATTCTGCTCCCTCACGCCCCGTACTCCTCCACGTTCTCTGCTCTTTGATCAGCAGCGCTTGTCAGTTAGTCTCGCGTGTCTCAGCCGACGCTGACACGGGGAGGGAGGAGGACCGGGCATAACAATGGAGGCGGCGGAGAGGTAGGCCCAAGTTTGACAGAGTCACCTTGACTCCCATGACAAACTTTATTTTGTGAATCTAAATGACGAGAAAAATCTCGAGGTGAGGTAGATGGTGGCCAAAGAGAAGGGCAGTGGGACAGGAAAAAACATTTTGATTAAATCATTATATGAAAACACAACCTTGTTTTTGTGTGATAGTTTAAAATATTTGAAGCAGAGCAGAAACTGATCTTTGTGACTGAGTTTTTTGACTATTTGCAAAAGTAATTGGTACTTTTTTATCCCTAAAGACTTCGAGTGCCCCCCTCCCCCAAGGAGAGCATGACTAGAAGATGTCAGAGACAAAGGGAAAAATACTTTTTGCTGAGCTAATTTTCTTTACTCCTGCCTAAGTTTTTTTATGTACTGCTTGTGAAATTAAAATTCAAGGACAAAGTGTTGGAATAACTTAGGTAATTGACCCTCCTTCTTGTGAATTTTCATCAGTTTGGAGTAAGCACTTTAGAACTCGTCGCTTCTGTTAAACAGAGTTTGTTTCCTTCGTCCACCACTAAGTCTGTTCTCAGAATGAGGAACTGAAGTGAAGATTTCATCCAGTCTGTTGGTTTTTTGTTTAACCTGTTCGAATGTGGCTATTTTTGTTTGTGTTCATTCGTTAAACCATCCAAAATGATCCTTTTATATTAATCTCCGTCCGTCCTTCCTTCCTTCTCTAAGGTCAGGTTGAACTCAGACATCCATCTGTCCATCCATCCATCCATCCTTCCTTCCTTCCTTCCTTCCTTCTCTAAGATCAGGTTGATCTCAGACATCCATCTGTCCATCCATCCATCCATCCTTCCTTCCTTCCTTCCTTCCTTCTCTAAGATCAGGTTGATCTCAGACATCCTTCCTTCCTTCCTTCCTTCCTTCCTTCCTTCCTTCCTTCCTTCTCTAAGGTCAGGTT
>NC_051447.1:17077056-17078340 GCF_001649575.2 Kryptolebias marmoratus | reverse complement strand
TTCCTTCCTTCCTTCCTTCCTTCCTTCCTTCCTTCCTTCCTTCCTTCCGTCTCTAAGGTCAGGTTGAACTCAGACATCCCTTCCTTTATCCACACTTTCCAGCTCTTCTTGCAGGATCCAGTAAGTTTAGGGTTATGCATGGGGTTTTCCTGACAGTTGGGCGTGCCCAACATCCAGGAGGCCTCTTAATCGGAAGCTCTAACCACCTCAGATAAAATGTATAGACCAGTAAATTGAGTTTTGCTTTCAGTTTTGTTTGTCACAACACCCTGGAAATCCTCATTTACAGTAATCTCTTCCCTCCATCGTACAATCACTTGTAAACAGGCCTCCCAGATACTTGAACTCCTCTAATCGAGGCAGAGACACCCCCACCAACCTGAAGGAAACATTTCACTTTGTTCCAGTTGGCTACTTTATAAATGCTAATTTACAGAAGTAAAATGTATTGAAATGAATGGGATTATAACTAGATTGCATTTGAGTGTATTTAATTGGATTGAATTGGAATGAACAAACCAGTGATTAGAGCTGACATTATTCAATGTCAGTTAATGAACCAATCATTTTAGCACTGATTAAATCCCCAAACAACACAAAATCAGTACATGTAAATTCTTCAGCGTACGTGATCAGTACTGAACGGTTTAATCAATTTTATTGATTTTTATTACTAGTAATTGCAAACAGGAGAATGTTGACTTGCATAAATTCATTTGTTGCATGCTGCAGCGACATCACACCAAAGTAATGTTACTTCAGTGTTGTGAAATTGTCTCTTCATGCATTTAAATCTAGAATCTGCATTTTAAAATTGTTTATCTGATTTTTCTACTTCCGCTGCAGTCAGGAAGAGCGTCACAAGATTACCAGGACCAGTCATCAAGAAAAGTTGTTTATGACGATCATTTCTAATCGTTAAAAGATTTAGTGGTTATATTATGAATGTGGAAGAGAGTTAGGAGTGTGTGACAGATATCTGAGTGCAGGATTTGATGGATTGTGGGAGCCGACGATGGATGGAGTAGAAAGGACAAACGGAAACAAAGTTCCCCTTAATAAATTTATTCATAAACACATAAAAGAAAGGAAATTAAAACTGCACCTTTTGGGGACTGATGAATACTGTTCTTGTACATCATTCATGTACTCCCTCACCTGTGTTTGCACGTTTGTTTGCTTGATTCAGCTGTTTGGATTGAAGCTGCGAGGCTAGAGCAACAAGCCAATCACCTGCCAGCTTACGGCCCGCATCACGTCACGCTTCACTGTTCACACACCCCC
>NC_051447.1:17065574-17077003 GCF_001649575.2 Kryptolebias marmoratus | reverse complement strand
CCCCCCCCCCCCCGCCCCCCTCCCTGCTCTTTTATTTGTATTCTGTCTCGCACTCGCACACAAACACACTCTTAGTTGGCAAATTAAAAAACAAAAAAGCTTGCACCAAGTGGGAGGAAAAGCTTAAACAACACAATGCACTCAAAGGGGGAGGAAAGGAAAGACAAAACAATAATCTAACACAAAAAAAACTGCTTGTTTTCACAACACATCTCTGCTCATATTTGTGCGTCTACGATTAATCTGTTTGTTCCTTCCTTCCTGGAGGGAAATTGAATCATCACAGAAGAAAGTGTTAATTCTTTCAGCTCAGTTCTGTAGGACTCCTTTGTCCTTAAAGATCCGCACTTTTTGCTGATTCCAACACATGCACGGTGTTGAATTTAAACCCTGTAAAGCAATAATAGGTCGTGCTGAAAATGGCTAAATTAGTGGAAAATTCTGCGTCACCTTTGGCTCCCTGCGCCAAACAGATGCGTTAATATCAAAGAGTGCTTGAGTGAGTCACTTTCTTTCGCTAAATAATGCAAAGGTTGTAAAATTTTAGTACGTTTTAATGCAGCAGAGTTTTTTCTTTCTTCTGCTGGCACATGCTATCAAAGTAAGCACAGCAGAGATCACAGCTGAAGAATAATTCATGAAACGGTGCATCTAATACCAGTTTATCTACTTTCATACATCAGCGTGGCGAGTAGAACACAGACGTTCATTAGTGCAATTAAACTGTTATTTCATGAAATAATCTAACTTCTCTGCTTATTTCCCTGTGTAATGTGGCCAAGAAATATGACATATTTATATATATATATATTTTTTTTTGCAAGATCTAATTTTAATCTTGCTCTTAGCTGTAGCGTCCTTAAATTAAATTCCCGAGCCTCAGTGTCTCTTGTTGTTCACATTGCAAGGCGGCATCTACATTAAAGGGTTTGAAAGGCAGCGGTGGAAAAAAGAAAAAAGAATCCTGACACGTTATAAAACATGGAGAGAGAAATTTCACAGATTGCTGTCAGTCTCGAGAACAGAAGAAAGCGGCGTCTCTTGCTGCACGGTATTATTAAAACTGTCTGTCCAGAAGAGATAAGGTTACATCGTCTCACTCGTAAACAGAATGCCTCGTTTTCCTCTACTCCATCTTCCTCAGTCACTCTTACATGTGACCTCTTCCCATCCAATGTGTTACCTCGAATTTCAATGTAAAAACACAAAACGTCAAAGCTCCTTCACTAGGACTTTTGTTTGCAGCCAGTTTTATAACCTGATTGTAGGTGTCTGGATGGTCCACATGGTTCAGCCAATCAGAATGCCGAATTTTTAATGACCACATTAGAACCTGAAATGAAAATGTATGCATGTAACTAAAAGTCCTTCAAGTGTGTCAGGTTGCCTTCAGACACTCTCCCGTGCCGAGATTTATCCTGCCGTTAAATGGGCATTCACTTCTAAGTGACTAGCATTCAACAGGGCTGTAATTATTCTCCTTCTGATGAGGCTCTGGAGTGAAATGAATAGAACAGGGAACATCTCATCCTTTGTCTTTCTTCCGCTTTAATTCCCCCTGCTCATTTCAGAGTCATAAAAAAAGTGAGGGGGAAAAAAAAATGAAACAAGGGCCCGAAATAAAAGGCAGCGGGGGGAGGAAAAAAAAAAAAAAAGAGGGATTTGTATCTTTCTTTGTCTGCGTCGCCCTGGAAATGTACATTTCTGGGTTGAAATAAAAAATGTGTTCCAATTTTCTCACTTTTCCCCTTTTTATGTATTTATCACTAAATACACTGTGTGAGCATGCTTGAAATGTGATGAAAAGCTTGTTGTTTGGGCTGCGCCGAGATGCCGAAAATGGCCCTAAATCTTCCCGATAATGAAAAGTGACGTACGGTTTTAGCTCAGACTAGCACTCCGATCGACCATTACACCAAATATCTCACCTTTCTTCCCTTCCGAAAGCTTTGTTTCTGCCTCTGTCGCTGTAAATTCAAATTAATTGCTGCATCTTTTGTTTCGCTGCCATATTTACCCCAGGAGTTTAAAGCATCCTGGCTACAATTGTGCCGTTTTTCACCTTGTTTCTTTTAGCACTCCCTCCCTCTCGCAGTGAGGGGGTAATAACAAAAACTGCTGAGTTTTTATAATACAAAGGTTTTATCACAAAACAGAACAGTATCTCTGAGGTTGTTTTTGTATATTGGTTTGCTGTTTATCTTTAGGCAGAAGTTTAAAACTTTGGAAGTGGGTTTCTAGGAAAAGTAATGGAGAGTTAATATTTTAACTCTTCTCAGTATTAGTCAGTTTGTTGAGGCTTTAATGAGCCGAGTACTTGTTACTCTGTATAAGTACAAGAATTTACATGTACAGATGTTAAATACTGTATTATGTATTGCTAGGCCTTAGTTTTTTGTTTGTTTCATTTTAAATAAACTTTTACATTGAGTTTGAGTTCCTTTTTACAGAAGATATCAGCTGTTGCTTGTTTTTACCATTTTACTTTCAACATGGCTGTGGGGATGCTGTTGGACTGCTGCCATCATGAATAGAAGTTCTGTGCTGAACTTGGCATGTGTCGATGTGGATAGTTCAACTTTATTATGATTATTTTTAAAAAGTTTTGTTGTATTTTGGCTGATAATTATCTTAGTTGCGTTTCCCAAATGTTTCTCTGCCTGGTAGCTTACTAGCTGGCAAATAGAGAACTGATGTTGTGATTTTAATTGTGAAAAGAAACTAAAAGTTATATGATTTATATATTTTTTTGGTGAATATTGGAAGTATTGAGCTCTTCTGTACGCCTCTTTTCAAATCTGCAAAGACAAACACATTTATTCCGTATATTATGATATACTTCCTAATTAAACATTCCAACAAAGTTGGTATTATTTGGGTTTAAAGTTTTGAAATGTTAAATCTTTATTTCTCTCTCTCTCTCTCTCTCTCTCACACTAGGCTGAACCAGAAGGTTTTTCTCATTTCCATCTTTACGTGTGTGCGGCCTTCCTGGTGAGGTGGAGGAAAGAGATTCTAGAAGAGCGAGATTTTCAGGTAATGTGCTTATATTACACGTTACACATTATAAATTTATATTTAAATTATTTTGTCCTACACAAAATGTGCCCATCTCATTTCAAATGTAAAAAAAATATATCACACAATCATCTCAAAACCTACCCCTAAATAAATCCAGGCTTAAATTCCTTTAAACACACAAACACAGATTTATAAGTGTTAAATTCATTGCCAAGACTGCCCGATATGATTCCCAAACTGAAATATATTTCCTCTTTGTTCTTTCTGGACAATTCACAAATATAAACAACTCCCATTAAGTGTCCTGTTCTCTTCCTAATTTAAATAAAGCTTGTTTAGAACAAGAAGTTATATTCTTCACAACATCAATAATACTTTTTAATGTTTTTAATTGTACAATATGTGTAACTTTTAAAATTCTGGAGCGTATAAAGAGAAATTTATTTTAGCAGGCTTTGTGTGTTGTTCTAAAGGATCAATTCCTTTCTTTTTGCTGTAGATTGAAAACACTCAGCTTTTATTCCCAGGTGTTTACATCTTAATCAGATACACAGCTTAAAAGAGAGCATTATTTCTAACAAAACACCAAATTTTTATTAGCACGAAAGTATTGGAGCAGACAGGACTGAGGTGATTAAATTTTGATATCTTGTTCGATAACAGCATCAAGTCTTTTCATCACTTTGGTTAAAGTTCATATTTGTCCCATCAGTCCAAAAAACTTTTTGAGACTTGTTTCTGTACATTTTGGCATTTCCTTCTCTTCAGTTTTATGTTTTTTTATTCTAAGCTCTCAGAAAGTTTCTATCATCAACTGCTGATGTTTTCCTTAGAGTTTTGCAGGTTATTTCTTCTTCACAGTGTTCCAAACGGTTGTAGAGGCTATGGCCAGTGTTTATGCAATAGCTCTGATGGATTCTTCCCTCCTCCCTTAGCTTCACAATTGCTTGTTTTTCACCCATAGATGGCTCTCTGGTTTTCATCCTGGTTCCACCTCCATAGACTCTAAATGCAGTCTGCACAGGCAAAACCCAAATCTGAAGCTGAGAGGAGACATTCAGCACTAATCACTGTAATAAGACACCTGAGAAACAAAAGCAACCTGTCAGTTTGCTCATCTAACATTTAATTTGGTGCTCTTTTACAAATAATGCTGTCTTATAAGTCGTGTAACCTATTGGCGTCATTGTTCCTGTACTTTCAGAAGGAAGTGTAGCTCTTAGTTTTGTTTATTTATAAATTTATTTGTTCAGATTTTGTTGTATATGCATTTCTCCAACCTTCCACACTATTTACCTACCTACCCACACACACACACACAGACACACATGTTATGTCTCTCTATCTTTGCAGGGACTGTCCATTGACTTCCATTCATTTCTACACCCTAACTACAGCCTAACCCTGACCCTTACCCTAACCCTAACCATTACCAGTACATAGCTAACCCTAAACCAAACCTAAACTCAATTCACACCTTAGTCCTAAAAAAACCCCTAACCCAAAAACATCATTTCTCCTCGTGGGGACCAGGCTTTGGTCCCCACAAGGTAGTATATGTTAGGAAACTTGTCCCCACAATGTATCAAATACACGGCCACGGCCACACACACACACACAAACTCTTGTCCTGGTTCCTTAACATCTGATGCAGACCTTGAAGTGAAATGGAATCCCCCATGTGGAAAAATAGGGCAAACTGGGTGGTTTTTTGGGGGTTTTTGTTTTGGATTTGAATAAAAATGTAATCCTTGTTTTTACAGCAGGTGGTAAATGCAGATGGTAATTGTGATGTAGTTTTCTGTTTGTTTAAATGTACCAGATATGATTGTGAAAATACCGTCGCAGCAGACTGTAGGTGTCCATGGCCTCCATCCCTCTCAAACACCTCCGTGGTCATTAACCGTGTAGTTCAGGACTTGTTGCAAGTGCATTAGCAGATGACAGTAGACAGCTGCCAGAAGGTGACTTTGGTTGCCAGCTCGCTGAAGGGGACCTGCTTTCTTTAACTGAAGCAACATAATCTAATATTAACACCCACAAATGTAATCTCTGCTCTTTGGCAGCTCTTGTGTTTTCCACTTTGCTGTAACTTTTTAACCTTTAACTTTCCTCCGCGTTCTTTTCCCTTTTTAGCATTCCATCATACTTTCTGTTTCGGTCCACATTTTACCTTCTCGTTGTTGTTTTTCTTTGTGTTTTGAGTCCTCTTGCATCCGTTGACTCGCTCGGTGATATAACAAAAAGATAAATCCGGCACAGACGAACGAATAAGGAGGAAACATCCAACCTTTCTGTGCTCTCATGTGGTTTCAACTTGATCTGATCCGCAAGATATTATAACTTGCTCTTCAGGCAGATGAGAAGACCCACTTCACTGAACACAACAAAGTGGACAGGTGGGAACTTTATGTGGAGCTGAAGTTTCTATTTACTTCGACTGAAGCCTAAATGCTTTTTTTCCTCCAATATAAAGGCTCCTTTGAGCTCGCTCAGACAGTGTTCGCTCTACGATTGCCCCTTGTTTTCCCTTTGCTTCGCTTCTCTGCACGCTCTCTCAGTATCTGTTTGTATTTAAGGCTTTGATTCTTTTTTTTTAATATATATTCATAGTACCTACTGTGTCTTTATTAACCTCTCTACTTTAAAAGTGCACAAATTCACACGCAGAAACAAATTTAGGAAGACTTTTCTCCCTGCTCCCTATAGTTCTACTCATTGGGTGGCTTGCCTTACAGACTACCAAGTGGTGTGCCAAGGGCAAACAATCCATCCTCATAAAAATGAGACTGAAAAGATGAGGCGTAGAGTGAGGAGAGGATCAGGTTGGCAATGAAAGTAAGAAAACAGATTAAACTCCACACAGCGGAATGAAAAGGAAAAGTTCGTTTACGTATGGCGCACATGAGTGTATTGGCAGATGCTATTTTTTGCAACTGGTACATGCTGATGCTGGTTTTTCCACAGACGTGATTATATCCAGAGCTGTGCTGCAGACGATTAATTAAAGCCAAGTACAATTTTCTCTCTCTCTTCGAATTTGAAGGCAATAAACACCTTTCAAAATGGCACAACAAAACAAAAGGACTGTTGAGTTTGCTTTCCAAACGAATAAAAAGCAGAACTGTCAGTGACTGAGCTTTAAGTAACAGATATCCGAAGTCAGGAAGAATTTCTATGCATTAAAAATCTCCAGAGACCATGTGTTAAAAGTATGTTTTTAAATACGTGTCGGATTTAGTTGCTTTCATCAATAAACCATTTAGATCAAATAAAGAATGTAATGAATAAATTACTGTCTCTAACTCAACCTCATGCTATCAGAGCGCCTCTTAAAATGGAAAATAGTTAAAACATGTCATTACAAATCTGAAAACAGCGGTTTCTTTTTTTTTTTTCTCCTTTACTGAAATAGTTCAAAAGAAAAATCGAATCACATTTGTGTTTCAAGCTGTTTTTTTTTTTTAAATCGCAGTAGAAAACTATTATTTCTTGCTTGATTAAAAAATTACTCTCAGCACTTTAGAGGTCCAACACATCTATAATTTGCTGTTCACTCCCTTTATTTAAATCAGGAGGGAAAGCTGATACAAATATTTTATCCAAGCAGGATTAAAAATGGGACTTTGTCTGAAACCAGTGTTTTAGTTGATTAAACATGATTCAGCCACTGATTGAAACCCTGGAGGCTGAGTTAGAGATGTGACCTTTTTTTTTTTTAAACTTTCATATTAGTTTTGGGCTTGGTCCTTTCTTCTCCCAATAAATTCATATGTTTGATTCATATGTTTGAGGCCATTGATTAGTTTTTTTAGGCCTTTAAAAAATGTGACTTTTCCAAAAGAAAAAAAGAATGAATGAGGGTGCTTATTCTTGTACCATTTTTAATTTAAAAAAACCTTTTTTTAAAGAAATGATTTCAAGAAAACAAAGATTTCTTGAGTTTATATTAAAAAAAAAAAATTCTACACAGATCATTTGCTCAACATTTTCTGACATAAAAAGCTAACTTGGCAGAGGAAGTAATGTCAACTAATTAGGATGTTTCAGTGACTAATGCCAATTTTAGTAATTAAGTTAGCCGATGACTAACCTATAAAACCAGCCCATAACTACATCAGTTCAAAAAACAGAAGTGATTCTAGAAATTCGGGATAATAGCAAAAAATCAATTTCAATGACATCAATCAATTACAAACAATTAAATTTTAAATAAGGTTTTATTAGAATTTAAAATTACAATTTTGTCATATTTCACAGCCTGCTGGAAAGAGTACACAGGCCACTAATTAAGGCCACATTAAATCAGTGACTTAAGTTTGGATTCACAAACTATAAACATGTTTAATTATTAAACTATAATAGAAAGGCAAAATGTTATCGTAATATTCTGGGTAATGTCCTATGGGGTTTATAGATATTGTGCATAAAATCAAGTACCTCTGCTCTGACACAAGGGTGTAGTGTCAACTGTAACACTCTGCTACCCACAGATAAGCCTGACTTTTAATGAGCTTAGTGTGTTCAGACGTGAATGATTATTTTAAAAAAAAGAGCCAAGAAATGGCCCAATAAACTAGATGACTGAGCAGTCATTCAACGTTTAGCACTAACATATAATAAATAACTGCAGTTGACTGAAGATTAGTAAGTTTTCGATTGGTAGATTATATTTGTGTCAAAACTTTCTTTAAGAAAAATGAATGGGACTGTATTTAAGTAATTTTTTTTTTTTTACTTTATGCACCTTTAGGTCTTGTTTCTTGAAAACATCCTTGCAAACTGGCACTGTTTCCAGAAATGTCTTCATCCACAGAAAACGCCAAAAGCTACCCAAAACACTGTAGTAGCTATGCCACGCCTGTGTAGATGCAAAGCTGAAACAATAAATAAACTTGCATACTCACACAAAACACAAAACGGCCCCTTAGAGTACAAGCAACGGTCACCGTTGTGCAAACCAAGGGCTGTGTGGGGTTCAAAGTTTTGTCCAAGTACATTTTGACATTTTGTGGGGGAAACCAAGATGAAACCACCAACCTTTCGATTAGCAGGCGATCGCTCTTTCTGTAGCACTGCAGCTGCCCCGTACAAAGAATACACGTTGGTTTTCCAGCAGTTTGCACACTTTTATTAAAGCAAAATATGGTTACAGAACCTCACTTGAGCTCCATGATGACAGACCGTAGCTGACTCTTGCATACTCCTGGTTGCGGTACAGGGATGCTGTTCCTTCCCATTTAAATACTCTGTCACTCACAAACACACACACACACCAAGAAAGCACACACTTGCACACAAATAGACACAGCCAAATGTCATCCTGGCATTTTCCCTGGACTAGAACACAGCAAATGAGCTTTCATTGTCTGTTTGTTTTTGTCTTCATGGGAAGTCTGTTGCCTGTGCTTAATGGACTTCAGTTGTTCCTTTTTGTGTGTGCTTATGTGTGAGCTCTCTGGTTCTGTTCAGACCAGATCCATGTATATTCATATTAGGGCTGTGCAATATCTAAACTAATATTGCAATGTTTTGGGACCTTAAAGCAATAGATATATATATTGCAAATTTTTAAAATCAGCCTCTAATCATTGTATTCAAAGTGGAAATGGGAATATATTAGATTCATCACTTACTCCTAACTTCTATACACAGTGATACAAAAGACTAAAATTACAACTGTGTTCAATCTCAATTACAGAAACTAATATAAATGTTAGTATTTGTCTGGTGTCCAGCTTGGAAATAAATTTGTCTGCATTCAGAAATGTATCTGCCGAATATAAATGAACGCATTAAGTGCTTTTCTGACAGATTAATGTTAGCGTTGTAGGGGGAAAGTAAGGATTTCTTCTTTTCTCAGCTTTAGTGCTTTAATTCTGGGGAGATTTTTCGCTCTGATCCACTGAGCCTCAGAGTTTAAACGTGGGCCTGCCAGGTTCTTAAGGGCCTGTTGAACAGACCTCATCTCCTCATGCTTTATCCAGCAACCCACACAGCAGCCCTCTCCTCTCAAGCCTGCCTTTTGTTTTTTTTTTCTTTCCGTATTCCTCTGTGTCTTTTCCATACTGTTAGTATTTCTGTTTTTGTCAGTCTTTGTGTCTGGAGCTTAAGACCTTCTTTTGTTACTCTGTTTCCTTTAGGTGTGTCTTTCTTACTTCTCCCTTTGCATTTATCTTCTATTTTTATCTTTTTCTAGCACTTACCATCTGTTCAGTAAAACTTTAGCAGGTAACAGCAAATTTAATAGATTTTATTTGAGCGCATACATGCACACTTCCACCAGTTTCCATCAATCTGCTCATTATTACACTGAACTCCAATTTGTCAAGGCCTCGAGGGAAACTCATTGTAGCTAGTTAACACAGACCGGCACTAACAGCTTCTTGTTTTGTTTCAAAGCTGTAAATTATTGCTTTGATTGATTTGAGCCTTGGAAAGTTGGCAACAAGCACTTGCCTAACATACAGAAATAATGGTTAGCCCTGGATTTCAAATGATTTTGAAAGCCAGGAGAATAGCTGATTTTAAAAGTTTAAATTGTTGAAACTCAAAATCCAAATGTGAGACTTAAAAACAAGTTGCTCTTTTGAGATTTTGTGTTTAATGCAGTGTTCTGAACCTGCCGAGCCACTGCAGTGTTGTCACTCAGTGCAAAAATAAATGTGAGCTAATTGACTTCAATAAAAACTGTTGAATATGAGAAGCAGCAGTGTATGACAAACTGCTGGCAAGTTACATTCTTTGGGTCCTAAGAGGGAACACGAATGATTGATTCACTTTAATAGTTTTTTAATTAAAAAAATGCATGCAGAAAGTAATTTAAAAAGCATAATTCATGCATTGTTATCAAACAAAGTGAAGAGAGTAGCTGTGAATCTCCCCTCCTGGTTGTGGGATTGGATTGGTTAAGCTGCAAAATGAAAAGCAGGAGGAGTATAGCACTCCCCCCCCCAAGCAATCTGCATTTCTCCGTTCCACCTCAGCTAGCACACTATTGGTAACTTTCTGGCCTGCACAGCACGGATAAGTTAACACGTATGCACACACATTTTCAAGCATTTTCTCTGTCACTCAAGACCACATTCTCTCAGACACAACACCATAAACATAGACATACGCAATTCTCACTCGCACTGTGCCTCATATTTCAGACATTCATGAATCGTCCACAGCTTTCAACCACACACTACTCACAGTAATGGGCACGCAAGGAGTTATTACACAACTATGTATTTGCTCTGCTGTTTTTAGGAAAGGCCAGCACACTGAGAACCATTCCAATTAGTTTTGCACAACCTGCAGATTCTCAACATGCCACTAAAGAACTCGGTGTAAATAACAACAAAAAAGATTTGCACCTTTTGTTTAGATGCCTGCATGAAATAATCATGTTCATAAAGGATTGAAACTATATGATGATCCCTGTTGAGTTTGAAACAAACGACTCATTAAAAGTGGTACACTCCATGTCTGCATCGTACTGTGTAGTTCAGCTTTTATGAATTCTGCTTCAGAAACCCATTATATACCATGTATCTGACCCCACTGATCCTGGCAATTTAAGACTGTTTAATAAACATTAGTGAAAATTCTCCATTGTGACACTTTTAGACTAGAGGAACTTTGTTCATAGATCTTACAGTCTAATTATTGTACTGAAGTAGCTTACTTTGTATCTGTGCTGCAGAAATGTCAAATAATTATAATTTATAAAATGTACGGCAGAGAAAAAAAAAGAAAAATATGTCACCACGTTAATTAAACACAGACTGCAAAACCATTGGAAGCCATGGAATGGGCTGAACAAAATGTTCATTAAATCTAATGACAGAAGATAATACAACATAATTTTGGTTGTTCTACAAACTGCTGGCTGACTGTTGTGCACCATCGTTGTTCCTGTCTGTGGTGCACATTCAGCTAGAGAGAAATCAAGAATGTATGCTTTCTGTCGTGCACAGGTTTCAAATCTCACAGAAGGCTTTTCTGTCCGTCCATCCGATCAAAAAGGGAAGCCCAGACATCCCTCTCCCCAGCAACACTCTGCAACTCATCCTGGGGGATCCTATAGAGGATATAAATCCCTCCAACAGGTTCTAGGTATCCCCAGGGTTCTCCAAAAGACCTCCATGGGGAGGCAACCAGGAAGCATCCTAATCAAATGCCCCAAACACTTCAGCTGACTCCTTTAGTGCGGTGGAGCAGCAGCTATACTCTGAGCTTCTCTTGCCTTATCACCAAATATGAGCCCAGACACCCTAAGGAGAATGCTTATTTCAGCTAGTTGTAACCAGAATCACATTCTTTCAGTCGTAATCTATATCTCATGACCACAAAGGAAGGTTGGCACATTAATGGTCAAGTAAATCGAGGGCTTATACTTTTAGCACAACTTCCCCCCCCCC